>NW_027496811.1:0-55857 GCF_021521415.1 Bidens hawaiensis
ATTGTACTCCTCCCAACTTAGATGCATAATTATCAATACTTTTTGTCTCCCCCGTCTTCAATCCATCTATAACTCGGTTCTTAGCATTTGAACAAGAGCTTTCTGAGTTCTTTCTGCATCAAGATAACGAACTCTTAACGCTTCCCAAACATCTTTCGGTTCTGAATACTTGACCATCTGAAGCATCGCATCTTCAGGTGGGGTTTGAAAGATAACACCCAAAGCCATAAACTTCTTTCTTTATTCAATTCCAATCCCCTTTTCCTTATCAATCGCATCATGCAAACCCTTCGCACCCAATATAATTTTCATCATAACCGACCATGACGCGTAGTTAGTCGACATTAACTTCGGTGTTTGCAAAACAAAACCATCCGTCAATTCTCTCATTGTTCTTGAGCTCCCTTCTTTATCACCGTCCATCTCACAACCCAAAAGCGACGCTTCTAGTTTTTTTTTTTTTTTTGTCCAGTTTCGAACAACAAAAATAATATATATGTGCTTCATCAAAATTCCTTTAGCTAAAAGTGCTATCTTGCTTCCTTTCCAAACTAATTCACCAACTATCAGAATTTTGTTAATTCACACAATATCTATACCACAAAAGCTAATGATGTAACAATGAAAAATTGAAACAAAGTGTTTGCTTTCTTCATATCCACGCTTCAAGAAACAAGAACCTTTCTTCTTGTTGACTTTTGTGACCAAAGTGGTCGACAAAATAGAAAAAACAAGAATATTGGGACAAGAGGAGTACTTTGATCGAGCACCAAACCTTAGACTACAATCAATGGCATTCTCAAGATAGCAATCTTAAAATTTTGAGAATAAAAAAAGAAAAGAAAAAAGGAGTAAAGAGGGCAATCTCGATCGAAATGGCAAACCAGATAACAAACCCAATTTGTTTGTCTCATTTACACATGTCACATTTCCATTGGTTGCTTTTTATTTTGATTTTTCTTTTTTAATTCATAACAATTATTTATATATATTTTTTTGTTTTTGTTTTATAACTTATTATATTTGACTTTTTAAAAAAATCTAAAAACACAGTCTTACTTAGTTTTTTTTTTGTGAGCATTCCGGTATAAATTTCGTTAAAAATGAAGTTTGTTTAAAAAATCGTATTTTTTATATAAAATTTTAGTTTTAACCATTATTGAATTATCTTATTTGAACCACTGGTTTTCTATTGGTTAGTCAGATTTTTTGGATAAGATTTATGATCTGAAAAATCAAACATTATATGTTCACAAAAATAAAATAAATATCTAAATTCGTATTTTATCCCTACAAATATTATAAGAACTTTCATATTCACTCACACCTTCCATCTCTATCTGATTTCATATTGTAACTTATTTTTATCTATTTTATAAAATGTGTTTGATTAATATATATATTTAAAGTTTTTTATATTTAAAAAAAATATAATTACTTAATTATATTTATATAGTTAATCAAAACTAATTATAAATTGAATTTATTTAATAAAAAAAAGGATGAGATTGGGTTGTTAATGGGAGTAAAAGATTGGAGTGGGTTAAATTTTATAGATTGAAGATAGAGAAATTAATTTATAATGTGAGATTGAGATTGTTGATGGGAATAGTCTTAGTATGGATCACAATTTCCAACTAATTAATATGCAACTTATGTGTAAGAAATCCCAACTGACTTCTCTTCGACAACGATTCTTACAACCCTTCAAATAGGAAACCCACAAACTTTTACGAACAACGAGCCTAAGCTCTGATACCAATTGTTGGCCCATACAGATCAATCAATCATATCAAACGAACATAACGTCACAAACATACAAGGAGAAGAGGCTTCTCTTTACCTTCTCTAATAAAACTAATAATCTATACCTTATTTATAGACATACTAAACTTGTTCTTCAAAACAAACCTAACTTAAAAAACAAGACAAACTTATTCTAGTTTAATCCATAATATTCTTACCATTCTAAACAAATATTAATATAAAACTTAACAAAGCAAACCCCGAACTTAAATCACTTAACAAATCAAGATTAAATTTTCAAAAACAACGTTAATTCGATCGGTATCGGTTATGTTCATTACAGTATCGAAACTAAACGGTCGGTACAACCTAGGCCTTGAATCGTGGGTCGACACGAATTCAATCGGTATCAGTTAGGTTCGTTATAGTACCAAAACTCAAAAAAATATTTAAAACTAAAATAAATATTTAAAACTCAAAAATTTCTTTCTTCAAATTAACATATTTAAAACCTAAAAGAAAGAAAAACATAGTTGAAAAGGAAAGATAAAAATTATCTAAAAAGGAATTGTGGTGGCACCGAGCTGATTTTATCTTACTTGCAATATTAATATGCGTTAAAAAGTTTTTAAATTTTTCATAGCGACTGTTATTATAAGATTAAAGTGAATAATATGTGTACAATTTAAGCGAGTCTTACTTTTTACTTATAAAGCTTGATCACGATTTTTACGTTTTGGTATTTAGCATTTTATTAGGAGGTATTATGTTTAGGGTAAAGTTAAATACAAAGTACAACAAAATGAAAAGAGTGAGAAAAAATCTAATCCATTAATTTTAAATTTGAATGATGAAGATTAATTTAATAATAAAAATTGGTAAGAATGATATGAATATAATAACTCACTTATGATTACTTTCTCTCTCCACATGTAAGACACATGTCAATTCATCAATCATTTTAAAACGCCTATAACGTTTTCAAACGACATTTTTTTAGAAATTTTTTTTACCATAATAACAAACGTTTTTTATCTTTAATATGAATATCTTATTGTTATATAAAAATAAACAAAAGTTGGTGGGTTTTTTTATATTTTGTTATTTGGTTGTCCATTATGTTTTTTAATTGAGTTTTTCTATACATTGTGCTCATTGTGTTTATAAATTGGTACTCATATTAAAGATAAAAATTAAAACATAGATTACATTATTGGTGTCTTTTAGTTCGTCATTGTGTCTTTATGCTCAACATTTGTCAATCTACTTATCATTATGTTTTAGTCATTGTACTCAACATTCACTTAAGTTTAGAAAAATAGTATTATGTTCATTGTGTATTACATTTAAATCATTGTTTAATATGTAGATTTCATTGTGTTTTACGTTTCAGGTCATTGTGTTATATGTATTTACCATTGTGTCTTACATTTCAGGCCATTGTGTTATATGTATACATTATTGTGTAATATGTATTCATCATTATGTTTTATGTATTAAATAATTTGTTGGTATTTTCATTATATTTACATATTATTACACAATGGTGTTATTAGTATTTAAAAAAAAAACACAATGATTAGTTGAAAGACACAATGGCGTAAAAAACACATTGATAAACAAAAAGACACAATGACAAAAAAAACACAATGGTAAGCAAAAAAGACACAATGACGTAATTTTTTTTTAATTTTTATATAAAAAATAATACTCATATTAAAGATAAAAACGTTTGTTATTTGATGAATTTTATTTTAAAAAAAATATTATATGAAAAAATTATAAACGTTTAAAAATGATGAGGAATTAACATATGACTTGCATGTGAAGAGAGAATATGTGTATTATCACTTTTATACTCTTTTTCCTTTAGTCCTTACTTGACATGTTAGTTATAACTTCTCATAATTCTCATTTTTGTTGGCCCTTATAGAATTACCCAACTCTTATGTTTAATCTTGCCAAATTCTCGTGCTTATCACGATACTGTAAAAAGTTTTAACCAAAATTTGGGATTTATTCATTTTAAAAATATTTAGAAGTTTTGATATGATATCAAAATAAGGAGATTTTTATTTAAAGTTATAGTTTGACGGTTGGACCACACGTATAATCCGAAAAAAAAAAAAGAAAATAGTTTCACTTCACTATCCGAATTAATGACTAAAATTCTTTCATGGTAAAATGAATCAGAGAATGCACAGAGTTTATATAGAATATTATTGATGATCCTAAATGTTTATTACATAAGAATATATATACAAGAATATAACCATCACATATATTTATG
Organism: Bidens hawaiensis; assembly: GCF_021521415.1. Taxonomy (NCBI): domain Eukaryota; kingdom Viridiplantae; phylum Streptophyta; class Magnoliopsida; order Asterales; family Asteraceae; genus Bidens; species Bidens hawaiensis. The sequence goes on from NW_027496811.1 coordinate 4,037, forward strand.
TAGAGTATTGTATATCTGGTTTATAACACTCTCCCTCAGATATACATTATTATACACTATCAACATTATACTACCGGATAATGTTGGCTCGGTTCTTCTAGACCAATATTAACTAATACTGCAGGATTGGTTATGCCACCACCTGCCTTGTTAAAACCTTACTAAGAAAACCCAGTGGGACAAACTTAGTTAAGGAAAAAGAGTACAACGTGTGTATTTCTCCCCCTCAATTGAACATTATCTCTAAGTCTTTAGAAATCAATCTTCTATCATTGTTGATTGACTTGATTTTGTTGTAGTCGTCTCCAATTGGAACTATGTGATTTATATTGTCTTCATATATAATTTGGGTTCTTCATAATTTGGTCTAAACCGCATACCTTTTGTAAGTGTTGGATCATTAACCTTCATGAGTGAAAACGTATTTGAATTATAGCCAAGCTCAGTGCAAGTCTGATGGATATCCTGCATAAACATAACATAGGACTATGTTTTTTCTTTATGGAACAAATCCATGTTTTGAGTCCTTAAAGATATTAACATATCACTTTGTACGCTTAATGATTATGCATCGTTAAAAACCTTGCTAGGAAAACCCGGTGGGACAAAACCGTAGCTAAGAAGAAGAAAAAAAAAACGTGCAACGCGTATTTTACATAATAAATAACATGCTTTAGGATGATGTTAGGTTGGTACTTCAGGACCTATAAGATCAACTGATGCTACAAGACCAGTTATGTTACCTCATTAAAAACCTTACTAAGAAAATCTCTTAGGACAAAACTTAGTGAAGGGAAAAAGAGTGCAACGTGATAGAATATAATCAAATTTCACTAGCATGTATATTAATAATAATGCAATATTCAATCTCGTGATATTTACAAGACATATTACGGCATCAATTGCATTTAACCATGGTACTTCTGGACCAAGTACTTCTAATCATGGTAATTCTGGACCAAGTACTTCTTCCCCCTTTCTCGGTACAGTAAGGATCATATGTACATCTAGCATTTAACAAATCATGATGTGTTTAATGAATCAACTTTACTTGTATTAAAATATGTTAACATCTTCTGGATGTAATTTGATTAACGAGCAATATGCAATTACACATATACTCGAACTGCTGGTTGAGTATTAATTTAGTTGAACAACTTATTTCATATCAAAATTTTCTCTTAAATAGTTCGACAGAGTCTCTTGATGATGTAGGATATCATCACTGTAAATTGCGATTATATGAACTTTAAAGAGTGAAATTTTGATATAAAGAATATCAAAGTCATTTTATTGCTTCATGTATTTTTGTCCATTCAAGGGTATTCATGTGAATGTAATGTTCAATTGTCTCATACAACATTATGGTGATAACATCCATAACTTTTTTTCTGAAGTCGTTCTGAGATTGTGAGGTCGATTAAAACATCTAATGGTTATCGCATCCACTGTATGGGAATACATTTCCTCATAATCAACTACTGGGATTTGGGAAAACAACCATTGTTTTACAACTCGTGCCATACATCATCGTAAGTCTCATTCTATCAGTTTCTTTTTATATATAAAGACACCCATTTATAACCTATTGGTTTGACGTCTATGGGCGTTCGGACTACAGGTCCGAAAACGTTTTGCTTGTTATATTCAATTTCTCCTTTAGGCATGTTGCCATTTTTGGCAAACATCTCTGTGTATGTACTTTTACAGAGTTTTGGATACGTAATCTTTCTCGTCGATTACATCTGTTTCTATAGCATATGCAAGTATTTCATTAGCGCGCGTTTCATGTCGGTTCCATAGTGTACTTTAGTACTAAAATGTATTGAGATCTCATATATTCATTCAATACCAGTGTTTCTTCTGGAGCGTTATATAGTCTCTTCTAGGACATTTACCTCTTCTGGAGCATAATATCAATAACCTTATATGCGGTTTTGAATGTAACCTCTTCTGAGGTTATACCAATTGCATTACGATGCTCACTTGATTTTCGTGGGTTTATATATTTGGAACCATTTGTTTTCCACGTTTTATTTGTATTGTAATCTTATTTGGATTACTTCAAATCAAGCATGTAAATTTGATACTGGTATATGTGACTTTCTCACTTTACATTTGTTGTAAGAATGCATCTAGTAACTCTTTAGTTACTCTTTACTAATGTATGACATATATTTGACTTCAGATTCATATTGACCTCTTCTAGGATCTAGAATTTGATATTTGTGATGCATTTTCAGAATTTGTATGTTATGTGCAAGAATCGGTTATTAAAATCAAACTCAACATTTCATATTATTTCATATGTTACCAGGCTTTTCATTCTTAACTTCCCCTAACACTGAGAATATTATCATATTTAAATGATTCTCTTCCGAAGTTTAGTCATAATGAGAAGTATTTTTGACCAGCAGTTGGATATTATATGATTAGTACATCATGGGTAAATATTGATGTGCCAAGAAAATCTCACTGAACATATGATATGAGTTTCAGTAGAGATAACTTCTAGTTACTGACCTTATTTGATTTTATATGATTTATTTTATGCAGTATATTCTAGATGACAAATCACTAGTTTTCTAATGTAATCTTCTGACTACGTTTGTCATATGAAAAAAATATCTAAACATAACTAGACACATAAGTATCTAAATATGCACGAAAAGAATGGTACATAAAAAAATATCATAAATAATTTTGAATGATGAGTTTAATTTTAATAACCGATTCTTGCACATAACATACAAATTCTGAAATTCATCTTGCATGGCACAAATTTATATGGTTGCAAACAATAATAACGTAGAAACATGTGCAACAAACTATGAAGATGATTACGTGTACCCGACTGATGTAATGAATAGACAAATAAATTATTGAAGAGAACAATTCGTGCTGATAACGTAAAATGAATCAGAGAATCCGGAGAGTTTATATAGAATATTATTGATGATCCTAAATGTTTAGTACATAAGAATATATATACAAGAATATAACCGTCACATATAGTTATGTAGGGTATTGTATATCTGATTTATAACATGTGGCTATTTTTTAAATTTAGTTAGAGGATCTAGAAGGTAGCAGCCTATACGAATATTTAAACGTAATTTAAGTTATCTTACAAAATATCATTATGTGGGAAATTATAACTTATTGAGTTAGTGTCCTGTGTTAAATGAGACCAACGTAACAAGGGTATAAAGGAAATAATTCATATTTTCATTTTTCACATTCAAGTCACATTTTAATTTTTCAGAATCTTAAAACGTATATAACTCATACATTTCTTGTTTCTTTTATATTATACTTTATATTTTAACCTTTACCGTTAAATGTATACAATAGTAAAATCATGTTATTAATAAATTATTAAATTACGTTATTGTTGTGACAAATATATTTCTTACTATTTATACATATTAAGGTTAATTTAAACATTAAACAATGAACTTTTTACCTCGTCCAACAAGATACAATTCAAACTAGGGGTGAGTATAGACCAAATCGGTTCATGTAGTTTTGATTATGGATCAATAACTGATGTTTTGATTTTTAGACTTTTGAAACAGATTGTTTGAAGATTTTCATAATCAACTAATTTTGGTTATAAATGGTTCTATTAATTTTGTTATCGGAAACGGTGGTTCGGTAATTCGATTAGCATTCTGCTTTGAACGTATCTTTGGTGAACTCAAATGAATTTGAATTAAGAAATCTACCTACATAGCAATCAAGCTAATTTCAATTAATTTATAAATATAAAATAAAAAATAAAATACAACAAAATATGATTAATAAAAGATTATAACAAGATTCACATATTTAGCTGAACAGATTGTATCAATATGTTACAAACCATGACATTTTTGGTTTCTTAGCTCCGGATGCCGTGGACCTTTTGAATATGGTTCAAAAAGTTATGCATAGTAACGTATCGGCCCATAAGAATCCTTTGTTTTTAGTAGGATTGGGTTTGCTATCCAAAAGGGGGTTGCGGCGCAGCTTGTTGCCGGCTTACCTGTCACTTCATTGTAAATCGTTTGAATGTTTCTATGATATTTAAGTAATAACTAATCAAACAACCTTAGAATGATGCTACAAAGAGTGAGGAATGCGTAACAACTGTGGAATGTGAACTAATTCAAAAATTGAAAATCAAACGCATAACTTAACATTTTTTTTTTGTTCGACTTGAAACCCAGAAGCTAGAACCATTAACTGAACCAAATTACTATGGTTTGGGTTCGGGTTAGCATTTCGTGGGTTCAGGTTAACGGTTTCGTGGGTTCAGGTTACATGTTTATTGCTTTTTTCATGTTTGGGTAAGTATTTTATTGGTCGGTTTTCAGTGCGATTAAAAGTGACATGCCTACTTACAATTTATTTCAAAGTTACACATTTTTGCTTTTTTTTTTAACATTCCACCATTTGTTGTGATAAAACCGATTTGTTTTCCACTTAAACTATTTTTTTGGTCTCGTAAACGGTTTTCATAGTATTATCAATAAAAAGTTTCGATGAAATATTTTTATGTGCAATCTTAATTTAGTAAACACTTGTTCCAAAATAATAAAACTTTTCTTGAAATTATTTATATTAATAAGAGTATTGATTATACAAAGTTCATCAAACAACTTATTTCTAAATATGCTAAGGGGTATCACGATTCGTTTAACTATATAAATAGATCACATTTTTACACTAATGTTGGTTTGCTATTGTTATAAGAAAATTATCGTCTTGTTTATAAATTTTTTTATGTGTATATAAGGATTTATTTGTTCTAGTCGCATAAGATATTTGAAACTTAGGACAACCTTGCTTATAATATATGCATGGTATCTCGGATCCCCTCATTTCTATTTTAATAAATATCGTATGATGATATACATCAAATCCTACTCATATATTTCTTGATCTTGACAACAAGATTAACACCATTGAAATCCTATATAATCGATATCCCATGATGATATACATCACATCCTACTCATATATTTCTTAATCTTAATGACAAATTGTCACAAGTGATTGTTTGGTGATACCTTCAAACAAAAGAAATGTGATGGTGGAAGTTTATGTATCTAATCAGTTAGTTATTGTCTATTGGTGTTGCATTAATTCAACTTTACAATTATTGTTTCTAATTATTGATCATATTAATTTTGACATAAAACGTTAAGGGAAAATTCCTAAAATGACTTCAAATAGGAGAGAGGAAAAAAAATGATTTAAGAAGAAATCAAATTCCCAAAATAACCCATGAAATTTGTACTAAGCCGACACTTTGGTAATATATCCGACGGGATTTTACAACCAATGAAAACTTGACACTTGGAAAGTTTCTGACATTTCCGACGATATTTTTAAAAATCTTGGGGTTTTCGTCCATATTTCTAATTTAAATCATTTTGTAAAAAGCAGTCTCTCCAGACAATTTTTTTATGTTTCTTATCTGGTTCGTTCAAATTATATTTTTCTTGAAAAAAAGCTTTTTGAATTTCGTCTTCCAAGACGCATTTTGAACGAATTTCGTCTTCCAAGTTCATATTCTCATGGTTCTTATCTGGTAAGTTTTAAAAGTTTAATATCGTCTCGACCGATAGGATTTTTGGCATTCCGTCTCGACCGACTAAGTCTTTGAATAATTCGTCTACTCCGACTATATTTTTAATTAGCTTTCAAGTGGACCCCACTTTCTTAAATTAAATTATTAATTAAATCTAATATCCCTATTATTATCTTCATCTTCTTCCACCTTCATCTTCTTCCATCTTCTTCAAGTTGGCAATAAGATGGACATGGTTTTGTTAGACATGGTTTTTAACAAAAACTAACAAAACTAAGAGAAAATGGCAATAAGTGGTGAATCATGGACATGGTTTTTAACAAAACTAAGTGAATGTGTCGGTGATCATCCAAACTTGGCAATAAGATGAAGGTGAAGGTGTAAGAAGATGGAAGAAGATGAAGACAATAATAGGGATATTAGATTTAATTAATAATTTAATTTAAGAAAGTGGAGTTCACCTGAAAGCTAATTAAAAATATAGTCGGAGTGTACGAAATATTCACAGACTTAGTCGGTCGAGACGGAATACCAAAAATCCTATCGGTCGAGACGATATTAAACTTTTAAAACTTACCAGATATGAACCATGAGAATATGAACTTGGAAAACGAAATTTGTTCAAAATGCGTCTTGGAAGACGAAATTCAAAAAACTCTTTTTTCAAGAAAAATATAATTTAAACGGACCAGATAAGAAACATAAAAAACCGTCTGAAGAGACTGCTTTTTACAAAATGATTTAAATTAGAAATATGGACGAAAACCACAAGATTTTTAAAAATATCGTCGGCAATGTCAGAAACTTTCCAATTGTCAAATTTTCATTGGTTGTAAAATCCCGCCGGTTATATTACCAAGGTGTCGGCTCAATACAAATTTCATGGGTTATTTTGGGAATTTGGTTTCTTTTTGGATCATTTTTATCTCTTTCCTATTTTAGATCATTTTGAGAATTTTCCCAAACATTAACATATAACCAAGTCAACTCGTTTAGTGCGCTTAGACCACACCCAAACAACGGAATAAATGTACTTAAGATCAAGTAATGTAGTATGTATTTTGTTTTCTTTTCAAAATAATAGGTTAGAAATAACATATAAGCATTAAATTTATCATCAACACAATAATCTTGATTTGCTAATTATGGATAAAATGTAATATTAATTAGTACACATAAAGTCCCCAAAACGTGTTTATAAGCAGTTTAAAAAGGCGAGTGATTACTCACCTTAATGAATAGGCGAGATAATTAATAAAATAAGATTAAACGAGGAATTAACGTGCTGACTGATCTAATACGAATGAATCTACAACTTGGAGACAATATATTAGAACTAAAACCGAAAACAATGCCGCTAGAATTACAACAAACGGATAATTAAAACTCATGATATGAAGTTTTTAATATTTAAGCGAATTGGTATTGTTCAGAATCCAAACTTCAAATCTGGATTCGGGTTCTGACTAGTACACTTAAAATCTTATGGCGAATAAAAATGTCTTCTGACCCGAAATCTATTTTGGCCCAGAAGATATAGTAGTTGAAAAAAATACGAAAAATAACATTTATAGCCCTAAACTGTTCGGAGAGCAATTGATCGACCAAACTCCATAATCAGTAAAATTGATTGAGGCTTTTTTTATTTAGGTAAAATAAACGTTTTATTAGAGGGCAACTTGTAACAACTCGGGTTTTCAAACTTATTCTTTTACCCGACTCGGTTTAATGTTCGGGTTAGTTTTATTATAAACATTGCGTTTATCGAATTAGTTTGATTATATTATTAATATTAAATTGTTTATAATTAAATCTTTAGTGTTTTTACACATTTAACCCAAAATATAAAGGTTTAGTCTCTTATGTATCCAACCTCAAACTTCAGGGACCAGATTGTAACTTTGTGTTATAACCCATTTCACAATCTGGATACCCATTAAATATACCCGTATCCATTTCTATTTCTTGGACCTGATTACACAATTGGCATGCTTGGACCACAATTGTTTCTATAAACATGTTGTTTGATCTTGTATATATCTTGTTTATGGTATAATCGGCCTAGCCGACACCCCTAATGAAGTTAATAATATCAAACCTGATCCAATTTCCATTCTAACTAAACCGACAACCCTAATTAACCTTTGATCACAAAATCGTTTATGATTTTGCAATTAATTACACATATAGAATCCTTTATTTACTAGCCGACATTACCCCCTATATAATTAGATTAACTTGGCCATTAAACTGTTCGTTCAAAACCTCTTTTGGCCGGCTGCTGTGGTGTCCAACTAACCCACCTCCGTCCACATAATAAGGTAATTAATCACATGGTTTAGATCGCGATGTCTTGCTCTTCATAAACCTTATGATTAATTTGATCAATTATATCAAATTCGATCAAATCAATTTCTAGGGTTTATATAATCAATATCGTTATTAACTGCTTGTGTTTATATTTAAAATGAACTGTTTCTTAATCGCACGTCGCTGTAGCTCAGTTGGTTAAAAACTTGGTTAGCGGGGTGGAGTTCGCGGGTTCGACCCCCTGCACCCCAATATTTTTGGAATTCTTGTTATTATTTCTTTTTAAAACAATTAACAACTATACTAATAATAATAATTAATAGAGATTATTTTAATAAAAACTAACTTTATAATACTCGTTTAACTCATGTTTTTGTTCGCGTATATACGTATATATATATAAAGTATATTATAACTTAAATACTAGTGTTTTTTAATAAATATATAAATCAAGTAAACTAAGTTTATAAAACTATAAATAATATTTAAGTTATGTTTTCATAAATCAATATAATCATTTTATATAATAAATCCTTATATAATATTTTATTATTATAGTATAATTTAACTAGTGATCATAATAAATCTTTACTTAGTGTATCCGTTTGCTCTCGTTTCTCATTAGGCTTTAACGTTCACGTTTGACTTTCCTGCATTCTTATTATCTCAATCACCTTTGTACGTCTTTGAGGTGAGTACCACATTCCCCGTATTTTACTCGTTTTCCACGTTTTGGGGACATATGCGTAAACATATTTCTCGTATATACTTATACACAAAACTGTAACTATTGTCTTATGTGGTAACGAATTTTATGCCATACTTGTTATGTGCTTATTTGCTTTACGTGAACCGTATTCGGAGAGGTCTAACATAATCTCATAATAGTATGATCATAAGCCAGTTGTTTTAGCCTTTGTGCTTCTCGACATCTCATTTATACTTGCTCATTTGGTTAATTTGTTATTCTCATATGACTTGTTACAATTACTTATTTTTAAATATACTATATGTACATTTAAACTGGTGTGTTGATCACTCAACCTTGTGTTGATAAAACTATTTTATTTTCAATGCATATGTAGGTCATTGTGTGATGTGAAGTAGTTGAGTTTGGAAGATCACTTAAGGAATTATATTAGAGAAAACTTAATGAAACAATATTTATTTTTATGGTTTTTGTTTGTTTAATGCACTATTGTTTTAGTTTGGATTATTGCATGGAATATTTACTTTATTTGAATCTACTAATTAGATATTAAATTATAATGTTGCATGATAGTAACTTTGAGAGTTGTGGGCAATCAGTTCACACCCCGACATTTCCGCCATAGGTTGGGGTGTGACAGATTGGTATCGGAGCTGAAAGTTTAAGATATGTCGTTAGTGGTGCCATAGTAACATGCTTAGTAGCCCATACGTGTTTATCTGTTTACCTTTATGTGTTCAAATTAAATTGTTTACAGCTTTCCTAGATAATTATTTATTAATTATTGTATTGTTATGCACACACACACAAACTCCGAAGCTATGCCTCAACATTTAAAGAAAACTTTTCAAAATTAGACTGCTTTTATTTTTGGGAAATTCCTTAACCCACATGTTGTTTTCACTCGTTTACCTTAATAACTGAAAGAGGGAGAGAAACTGTGAGTTGGGCCTTGGCAAAACGGTTCCGAGAACCAAAGGTAAGACATTATTCTTTACCTGGGGGATAACCTGACCACAGTACTCGACCCTATGGACCCGAGTGAGACCCAAAAATGCCCTATAACCGACAGCCTAGGCGGTCAACCGTGACCACATTAGTGGTTGCATTCCTATAATATTTTTAAACCGAATTCACGGTGATTCGTGGCTTAACTTCGGTAACTTTCCGATTTTGGTTTTACGTTATTTTAAATGGTTAGTCGGGTATCTCGATTCTCTGTTTCTCAACTTGTTTTCGTATTTTTGTTAGAGTAATCAACATGGTGATTCACGAGATACTCCGACTACCCAATTTTTATTTTGATAGTTCGTTATTTAGTTTGGTCAGTTAAAACGCCATGTAACGCTCATTGGGCCGACAAACTTCATTGTAATGTTAATTCGTTAATTAGTTGGGACAATCAAAATGCCATGTAACGCTCTTGGGCTGTCTAACTCAGTTGTTTTTATTCGTTAGTTTGTTGGGCCATTCCAATTGCCATGGAAAGCTCATTGGGCCGACAAACTTCATTATAATCTTTTACTTTTAGTCTTTATGAGGCAAATCCTCTTATTTTTTAAGGCAACGTTATTATAAGTTATATACATACTTAGACATTTTATATACATACTTACATTCTATTATTCTAATAATTTCCTCAACTTATCTTTCATCTTATAAATCCTCATTTTTTATCCCTAAAGAATATCGTCTCTAAGAAACCATTGTCGCCACCAACGTTTGGTTCACGCTATCGCCACTTGGCTGCTAGGATCACAAAATAATTCGTCGCTGCAATGACCACAATTGTTACTCAGATCCAGAGCCTTAACTTCAATGGTTCAACCACCTCAACTGCACCAAATAACCATGACTTTCGTAAGTTTTTGAGCACCAAACCTCCATCCTTCCGTGGTGAGGAAAATGCCACCGCTATGCTTCAATGGTTCGAGAAAATGGAAAACATCTTTATCTACTCCGAATGTCCGAATGCCAAACGAACCAAGTTTGCCTTAAGCCGATTCGAGAGTCGAGCTGTCATCTGGTGGAATGTCCTGAGAAATGACCAAGGGTTTGATTTAGTCGTGTCCATGCCTTGAGAGGAACTTAAGGAGGCGATGAAGAAAGAATTTTGTTCGGAACACGAACTGCAGAGATTGGAGGCTAAATTTTGGGAACTTAAGCAGATTGGTGGGGATAACTTCACCTACTCTAACCGGTTTCGCGAGCTTAGCCGTATTGTGCCCCATTTTGTAACCCCCGAGACTCGAAGTATTCAGAAGTATATTCATGGTCTTCCGATCAACTTCCGTGATGCTGTGATGAGTCGTGACCCGTTAACCATTGGTGAGGCGATGGATCTAGTTGCCTCTCTCACCATTAGTCATGTTCGGGATGGAGCCTTGTCTCGCAAGGATTCCAAGCCTACTCCCGACAAGACTAAGACTGACTCCTTTACTGATGCCGAAGCTGAGACTAAACCTTCCTACAACAATCACTGCAACAACAACCACGACAACAAGCGCAAAGCCTATGCCGTTAACCAACCCAATAACCAACCTCCTCCTAACCAAAACCAAACTACCCCGAACAAAAAGACTTACTTTGGTCCCCATCCCCTATGTGCCAAGTGTAAATTTCATCACTCACCATTAGTCGTGACCCGTTAACCATTGGTGAGGCGATGGATCTAGTTGCCTCTCTCACCATTAGTCATGTTCGGGATGGAGCCTTGTCTCGCAAGGATTCCAAGCCTACTCCCGACAAGACTAAGACTGACTCCTTTACTGATGCCGAAGCTGAGACTAAACCTTCCTACAACAATCACCGCAACAACAACCACGACAACAAGCGCAAAGCCTATGCCGTTAACCAACCCAATAACCAACCTCCTCCTAACCAAAACCAAACTACCCCGAACAAAAAGACTTACTTTGGTCCCTATCCCCTATGTGCCAAGTGTAAATTTCATCACTCTGCCCAAACCCCTTGCCGACTGTGCACCTAATGCAACCTTTATGGCCACCTTGCTAACACTTGTCGTATCCCGCCTAATGCACAAGCCACCACACATGCTCAACCCGGTGCTCCTAATAATTGTGCTTGCTATCATTGTGGAGACCCAAATCATCTTCGTAATTTGTGCCCTCAACTTATCCATGCCCATCAAGCACAAGCTATGACTACACCCTACAACTTGACCCATGCTCACCAAGTTCAAACCCAACCACCTCATGTCCTTCAAGCTCCTCTTATCAATCCAGGTCAACCTTACTTAATCCAACTTTATCAGACCCCGCATCCACAAGCTCAAGTGTACTAAGCCTACTCTGCTCAAGCCCCTGTTATGAAAGATCAACCCATTCAAGTTATTCCAAGCCAATCTACCTCAACTGCTCCTACTCCTATGAATGCAACTCCTCACGGTGCCCCAAGTCACGTCAATTAAACTACTCAACGATCGTGAAGACCTTTGTCGTTCCCTTTATCTATCTTAATTTATTTTGTCTTTTTCTTAATTACGTATTGTAACGCCTCTTTATCGCCTTGGATTATTTTCGTATTTGGAATATTTAGTTTCTATTAAAGGTCCTTTTTGTTTAAATATATTGTTTATTAAAGTTTACTTTTATCTTATTTATTTTATCTTCATTAACCTTAACTGTTAATAAGTGATGTCTTCTTCAAACACTTATATTTTTGCGATGTCTTGGAAATTTCCTTGATTTAGTAAAATTCCATTGCAACTTTTGGAATCGTTTATACATTTATTTTCTGAGTAAAACTCCTTAAAATTTTTGTTTCTTCAAAATCATGTTTTATTCAAACGTTTTGTAACCCACACAATGGGATGAGTTATGTGGACCATCCGACGATCTAAGCAATTATGGATGCATACGTAATTACCAAAGTCCTCGCATGTAAATCATAATCCGAATAATTGTGTATCATAATATAGAACCGTAAGTAGTTGAGATAACGGTACAAATGTAAAGATGATAAGAACATGGTGGATACGTCGATGTTACATTCTATATATAAGTGCCCTTATCGAATTTTCATTTGGAGCGTTACTTCAACTATCTAAAGTTCTGTATTATTTAATTTATCTAATGGTGCTGTTATAGTATTCCTTAATTTCGGGACGGAATTCTCTAAAGTAGGGAAGACTGTAACAACTCGGGTTTTCAAACTTATACTTTTACCCGACTCGGTTCAATTTTCGGGTAAGTTTTATTAAAAATATTGCGTTTATCGAATTAGTTTGATTATTTTATTGATATTAAATTGTTTATAATTAAATCTTTAGTGTTTTTACACATTTAACCCAAAATATAAAGGTTTAGTCTCTTATGTATCCAACCTCAAACTTCAGGGACCAGATTGTAACTTTGTGTTATAACCCATTTCACAATCTGGATACCCATGAAATATACCCGTATCCATTTCTATTTCTTGGACCTGATTACACAATTGGCATGCTTGGACCACAATTGTTTCTATAAACATGTTGTTTGATCTTGTATATATCTTGTTTATGGTATAATCGGCCTAGCCGACACCCCTAATGAAGTTAATAATATCAAACCTGATCCGATTTCCATTCTAACTAAACCAACAACCCTAAATAACCTTTGATCACGAAATCGTTTATGATTTTGCAATTAATTACACATATAGAATCCTTTATTTACTAGCCGGCATTACCCCCTATATAATTAGATTAACTTGGCCATTAAATTTTTCGTTCATAACCTCTTTTGGCCGGATGCTGTGGTGTCCAACTAACCCACCTCCGTCTACATAATAAGGTAATTAATCACATGGTTTAGATCGAGATGTCTTGCTCTTCATAAACCTTATGATTAATTTGATCAATTATATCAGATTCGATCAAATCAATTTCTAGGGTTTATATAATCAATATTGTTATTAACATCTTGTGTTTATATTTAAAAGGAACTGTTTCTTAATCGCACGTCACTATAGATCAGTTGGTTAAACACTTGGTTAACGGGGTGGAGTTCGCGAGTTCGACCCCCTGCACCCCGATTTTTGGAATTTTTGTCATTATTTCTTTTTAAAACAATTAACAACTATATTAATAATAATCATTAATAGAGATTATTTTAATAAAAACTAACTTTATAATACTCGTTTAACTCATGTTTTTGTTCGCGTATATACGTGTAACATATAAGTGTGTGTGTGTGTATATATATAAAGTATATTATAACTTAAATACTAATGTTTTAATAAATATATAAATCAAGTAAACTAAGTTTATAAAACTACAAATAATATTTAAGTTATGTTTTCATAAATCAATATATTCATTTTATATTTTTATTATTATAGTATAGTTTAACTAGTGATCATAATAAATCTTTACTTAGTGTATCCGTTTGCTCTCGTTTCTCATTAGGCTTTCACGTTCGCGTGGACTTTCCTGCATTCTTATTATCTCAATCACCTTTGTACGTCTTTGAGGTGAGTACCACATCCCCGTATTTTACTCGTTTTCCACATTTTGTTGACATATGCGTAAACATATTTCTCATATATACTTATACACAAAACGCAATTATTGTCTTATGTGCTAACGAATTTTATACCATACTTGCTATGTGCTTATTTGCTTTACATGAACCGCATTCGGAGTGGTCCAACATAATCTCAAAATAGTATGATCATACGCCAGTCGTTATAGCCTTTGTGCTTCTCGACATCTCATTTATACTTGCTCATTTGGTTAATTTGTTATTCTCATATGACTTGTTGCAATTACTTATTTTTATATATGTTATATGTACATTTAAACTGGTGTGTTGATCACTTAACCTTGTGTTGACAAAACTATTTTATTTTCAACGCAAATGCAAGTAATCGTGTGATGTGAAATAGTTGATGTTTGGAAGATCTCTTAAGGAATTATATTAGAGAAAACTTAACAATACAATATTTATTTTTATGTTTTTTGTTTTTTTATGCACTATTATTTTGATTTGGATTATTGTATGGAATATTTACTTTATTTGAATTTATTAATTAGATACTGAAATTATATTTTTGCATGATAGTAACCTTGAGAGCTGTGGGCAATCAGTTCACGCCCCAGTATTTCCAACGTAGGTTGGGGTGTGACACAACTTACCCAAAAAGATAAAGGAATGATGAGGAAATACGAGCCCAAGGTTCTTGAGCTTTGATAGTCAAACCATATAATGAAGGTTTTTTTGAAGAAAAACACCATGAACATCATATGCACGAAAATTAGAGATGGTGGCTGAGTTTATAGAAATTTTTTAGGGTTTTATTGTAAGTTAGTTTAAATACTAAGGGTTAGAATTCGTTTATTTCGTAAACGAACTCTTTTAGGAATCAAAATAATTAATTAAATGATGAAATCAAATCCCATAACTTACAAAATTCGTTTTGGTTAAAAAGGTAATGACCTTGGACTTGTTATAACATTATATGATTTATATTGGGGCTTAAGTTTCGGGATTTGGGTCAATATAGGCATGATTTAGCATCGAAAACGAATAAACGATTCAAAAACGAACTTTTGCTGATATGGTAACTGGGAGGAAAGGAGGGCCCGCTGCGCGACACCTAGAACTTATTTTATAGAAACTTTGATAAATGAGGCAGAGATTAGAATATTAAGAGGAAAAATGGATTATTTTATAACTAAGTTGTCAAAATGGTTTTGACCAATAATCCATGAATATGTAGGAAGAATAAGAAGAGAGATTAGAAACAAAATTACCATGAAATTGCCACATCATCCTCATTATTTTCTTTTATTATTATAGTTAGATTAGATATAATTACACTATAATCACTATATTTTCTTTCTTATTTTTAATTAAATAATATTTATATATATTTATCATTATTTTTCTATCTCATCTACTCATAATCACTTTCAAAAATCATTAAAAAATTATACGATAAATAATGGAACCTCAAATTTAACTCTTCTTATAACATTTTCTCTGTCATATAATTACAAACACTCATAATTATATTATATAATTTACAAATTACACACAAATTTTTAAGACATGCTAAGAAACACTTAACAGGGAAGCTATTTTAGGTAAAATAATAAAAACAGAAATACAAATACCCTACAAGTCATCAATAGCAAATAAAAAATACATTTAATTGCCCCACCTACAAAGAAAGGTCCATTTAAATTCCTTAAAGCTTTTAAATATCTGTTTCTAGAAGTAGGCCCACAAGGTTATCCGCCAAAACCATTTTGTTACGTCCTCAGCCCTCTTTCATTATCAAAATACATCGTATTTAATTAAAATCAAAGAAATATATTTATATTATAATTGCATGATCAAGAATAAAGAAGACTTGGATGAGCAAGATTCCCAGTTATTTATTTCCTTTTTTATATTTGAAAAGAAAGTGTAGTTTGTGGATTTGTATATATCCAACCATCATGCATGATTGCATGCACAAACCAACTAGGTTTGGATCTGTTTTGGTGTTCATCTACGTTGTAAAGACATCTTATTTTCTGTCATTCGTCACATTAAACAACTGTACTTTTTACTCTATCATTTAACCCCACAATTTAATCATGTTATATAGTTCGTTTTCAGTTATGCTTTTCATATAATATTTGTTGTAAAAGAGTAGAAAACAATATTTAATTATAAATTTAACTTCACAGAAAAATTATAAAGGAATCATAGATATTTATAGTGGTTCAACTTAAATCACCACTTTTTCACTAATAAGAGAGTGGTCATTTTTACGAGTTTATTTGTAACAATCACCCCCCCCCCCCACACCCCACCCCATACCACACACACACACAAAATATATAAAATAAAAATTAAGCAACGTAGTGTTTGTAAATTGTATTTTAACTACCATCTTAGTTTAATATTGCAATATCTCACTCTTTCTTCGTAACTCATATCCTAGATATGTAAAAGTAGAAATATTTGGCCATCACGGGACTTGACCCTCGAACTTTCAAGAGAGAAAACACATTATGACATACCAAAATATTATTAGACCAAATTCCTTTTACTCATTAAAGCCTTATATATATATATAGAGAGAGAGAGAGGGCGGTTAACGTACGTTAATTAGGACTGTTCAAAGGGTAAGACCCGACCCTTTTACCTAATACCATACCCGGACCCTTTACCCTTTTAGGAAGAAACGTGAACCGAGACCCTACCCTATAACCAATAAAAGGGTCGGGTATAAATAAGGGTTTCAAGGGTCCAACCCTTTACCCTTTAAGACAGTAATCACATCTCATTATATGCATTACTAGTTGCATATCTCATAAATGATTTTTAATTTATGAATCCTAGAACAATTATACTTTCATTTAATAACATTGTAAAGTCTAACTTCGAAAGTTTATAAATCATTTGAACCGATGCAAACAATATTCACATTCACGAATTACTTATAGAGATCAATTCAGTGATTTCTTTATATATGTTTCCATTCATTAGTATGGTCCTTTATTTTTAGTTTTCTTAGTAGTTGGGAAATTTTTAATGAATCATATATGAAATACAAACCTATTATAAATTTCGGATTAATCGTGAATTTGATGTATATCTATCGAGTAAACTGGTCAAGGGTTTGAAAAAGGGTCAGACCCTTGAAACCCTTTTACCCTTTAAGGTGAAATTTAAATACCTTTTACCCGAACCATAATATTTATTCGGGTCTAATTAAGGGTTTTAAGATTTGAGTAACCGGGTTTCAAGGGTCCTACCCTTATCTTGCTCACCCCTAACGTTAATTGCTTATCGTAAAACAGTACGCGACACAATCAAGCGTCTGATTAATTTTTTTAAAACACGCGCCTCTTTTTTTTAAAATGGGTAACATCGTCAATTATTATCCCTAAAATCACTCTAAATTAAGCGAGCGGTTACCATAAAATTAATCTCGACGACGAAACAACTGAAGCACACTACATTCAATCGAAAAATGAAGATGGATAAAACAAAGGAACGAAGATCAAAGTTTAAACAAGAAAAACCTCAGATTATTAGTAAATCAGGTGTTTGTTTATTATTCCTGAAATCGTTTTAGGTTTTAGAAATTTTTTAACAGTTGTTTTAATGAGCGTTTGACAACAAATCAGTAAAATGTAATCGTTTTAGGGTTTAACTTTTTATTAAATTGTATTAATTATTTTTTATTACGTTGTCAATTAACCTCTGTTGGCAAGCGTTTGGCATGCGTTTGGGAGTCTTGTTTGTGATAACTGAATAACAGGTTCCTTAAATGGTCTTGTGCGTTTGGCAAGCGTTTGGCATGCGTTTTGGGAGTCTTGTTTGTGATAACTGAATAACAGGTTCCTTAACTGGTCTTGTGCGTTTGGCATGCGTTTGGCAAGCGTTTGGCAGTCTTGTTTGTGATGACTGAATAACAGGTTCCTTAATTGGTCTTGTGCGTTTGGCAAGCGTTTGGAAGTCTTGTTTGTGATGACTGAATAATAGGTTCCTTTATGAGTTCTTGTGCGTTTGGCATGCGTTTGGTAGTCTTCTTTGATATGACTGAATAATAGGTTCTTTAACTGCTCTTGTGCGTTTGATGAGCGTTCGGTAAGCTTGTTTGTTAACAGGTTCTTTAACAGGTTCCTTAACTGTTCTTTAACAACTGGTTTTGCATATAGTATTAAACGTTTGATGAGAGTTTTAAAGTTATTTAACATCTGAGTTTTAAGTGTGATAAGTTAAGCGAAAGGTTAAAACAAAAGAATTTGATGCCGGAGTCAAAAAGCTTAAGACAAAACATGTTGAAGCAAACTCTTATTCAGACTTTGAAGCTCCAATCAACAAATTTTTATCAAAGAAGAGGAAAGAGGTGGAAGAGAGTAGTTCGGACTCAGACTTCCAAAAACCAAGGAGGAAGGTTGTTAAAGAAAAGAAACCAGCTGAGAGGGTACAAATGAAACCTTTTGTTGAATTTCTAGACAAAAAGTTGCGGCTCAGATGTGCACCATTTAACATTGTCGATGCAGTGAGTGCAATGAGCTCTGCCCAAAAAGATTGTTTGAAAGAAATGGGTTTTGGTTCAATGTTAAACCTGCAAATTACCCAAACTCCATCAATGTTAGGGCATTGGTTGCTGATGAACTACGATCAGCGGTTTAATGAATTGATCATCGGCAGCCGTGTTATTAAGATAACAGCAAAAAAAGTTCATGAGGTGTTGGGTAACCAATGGGTAAAATACCCGTTTTAGACAGGAGTAGACCAAGGTTGGGGGATGATGCAACTACTGATATGTTCAAGAACCAATTCCTGACTCCAAGAATAACTATAAAGCATGTGAGAGAGAAATTGACGGATGATCAAGGAGTTGGTGACATGTTTAAAATTAATTTTCTTGTGTTGTTCAACACATGTATAGGTTTTATTACAAAATCAACAACAATCAACCAACGATTAATCTCCGCAATCGATAATCTCACAGATATTCCAAATATGGACCGGTGCGGCTATGTAATTGAAAACCTAATGATGACAAAGGAAGAATGGAAAGATGAAAATGAACAGTACAACGGTCCAATCACCTTTCTTACGATGCTTTACACACATGAATACCAGAAGAAATATGGTACATTTGGGGCTCCGGTCACAACACCTGCAGTCAACTACATAACAACAACAACAACTCTTGCAAGGATGGATAGATACTTGTATAATAATGGTCCTCATGTAGATGATGATTCTGAAAACGAGGAATACGCTCTTGCGTATGAGAATGTTGAAAACGAGGAAGCTAAAGATGATACTGCTGATGCTGCAGCTGCTTGTAAAAATGATGTTGAAGCTTCTTGTGAGATTGCAGCCACCGGTGACAAGATAATTCTTGAGATTGCAGCTGCTGGTGAAATTGCAGCTGCTGGTGAGATTGCAGCTAAAGATGATACTGCTGATTCTGCAGCTGCTGGTAAAGATAATGTTGCAGCTTCTGGTGAGATTGCATCTGCTGCTGATAATACAGTTGATATTCCTTCTGCTGATAAACCTGCAAAAACAGTTGGTGGGGCACCTGCTGGTGACAACGCGATACATCAGCCTAATACGGATGGTGACAACCAAAAATATGGTAACAAAAAACTTGTTATTTTCATCTAATGTGTATTTCTTTTAATGATACATTAACATATGTCAGGAGCAGATAGGGGGAGTGAAACAGAATCAGATAATGCTGATCACAATGTCGAAGGCGAATTTGATGATGATGATGATACGTATTCACATTTAAGTTTGCAAATGCCATTGGGAACACACACGCAAGAGCTGGTCGACTTTCATATGACCCCACTTCAGTTGTCTGGAATATCTGCTTACCTACCACCAAAAGAAACAAAGGAAGAAAAGGTGAGACATAAATAAAATCAGAATGTCTTAATTCAATTAAAAACTATATTTTCATTTTACAGTCTTGGAATAAGAAAATGGATAAGTAGATGAAGAAATATGAAATACTTTGCAAAGAATTCAATAAATTAGTCCGTGAAGGGAAGGAAAAACATCTATCAAATACACATCTCTTTGCTAGGTGTTGTGATTGGGAAGACATGTTCAATCCTAATGTGGTTACCAAAACACAAGAAAGGGAAACCATGAAAAACAACACACTCCTTAATTTAGGTGAGAAAAGCAATCTAATTCTTTATCAAAAATATATATATATGTCTTTGAAAGTTCCCACTTCTTATACAGCTGCCTCAATTGAGTCAGTTCATTCAGATGTAGTAGTTGGTTCAGATACTGTGGTTGGTGAAAAAGGAAGTGGTACGATTCCTGAAGTTTATTATCTATCAGACGGAAAGAAAAAATCTGGGGAAACTGTTGATGATGCAGGAGTTAGTGGTGCAGGCGGTGAGGAGCCCGAAAAAGGTAATAAATTAAAAACTTCTTTTATACAACTTAAAAGAAATATTATTTATAAAAGATTAAATAACAGCTGTCATTGTTAATGAATCTCAACTAAACAAAGATGAAAAATTAATGTAACAGTGCTAGAAGGGAATAATAAACTTAATTCAGTTGTCTCTATAGTACTTGCATGGGCAAAAAAAGGTATTTTTATTCTTAAATAATAAACTTAAACGCTTGTCAAACGCCCTATTAATATGTTTAAACTAAACGCTTCTTAAATGTTCTCTTAAGATTCACAAGTTGGATCGAAAGACGACAAGATGGAACACACTGTTGCAAAAGAAGCTGAAGGTATAAAACGCTTATTAAATATATTTTTTCTTAAACGCTTCTTAAACTCTTATCTCACTTGAAGCTCATGTAGTGCATCCAAAGGAAGCAGAAATTCCAAAAGAAGCTGAAGGTATTTAACGCTTCTTAAACGCTTCTTATATATTTTTTTTTCTTAAACGCTTCTTAAACACTTATCTCACTTGAAGCTCATGTAGTGCATCCAAAGGAAGCAGAAATTCCAAAAGAAGCTGAAGGTATTAAACAATTCTTAAACGCTTATCTATATTTTTATTACCATTTTCATATATAAACGCTTTCTACACGCTCATACTTATTGCTTCACAGTTATCTCGCTTGAAGCTCATGTGGTGCATGTTCATACAAATTCCCAAGAGTCTAGTTCCCTTGCATCAGAGGTGATACAAGGAGGACAAAACAAAGATGGTGTTGATCCCATAAACACTGATGCAACTCTCGAAGATATCATAGGTAAGACATAAAAAAAATGCATTTGATTTATAAAAAAAAAATTTAGTAACCTGCTTCAGTGACTTTAACTTGTTGTTTTTCAGTTACTAGAATTGAAGAGAAAAACCAAGTGAAAATTTCAAAAGCTGAAGATGAGATGTCACCAAGTGAAAATTTCATAATATCGACATCAACTTCAAAAATGATACCCAAACTTACATCTCCTGTATCATTAATACAAGAAAATAAAGACAAAGTGTTGGTGAGAGAAGAAAGAAAAAGAAAGTTACCTCCTGCATTGAGATCACCATATGTTTTAAGAGAGGTTGAACTAAACACAACAATCACAGATGATGAGAAAATAATTGCAGGGTATATATTTTTTTGCCTTGAAGACATATGGGAAGAGGTTTTCAAGAGTACTTACACCGATTCATTTAAGGTGATTTTTGAGAGTTTTTGTCCTGGTTTATATATAAGAACAAACGCAATGCATTCTGTGAACTCATGAACTTTGAAGAAAAGAAAAAATCTGCAGAATCACCATTCAGGTTCTTTGGTACAAGCACACTGCTGGTATGCTTTAACTATACATATTATCTTAAAACCGCTTGTTAAACGCTTGTTAAACTTATTTGAATTCTTATGCAGACAAGTGACCATTATAATGAGGAATTTGGTCACACAAACGAACAAAGAATCGATGTGTTTACGGATAACATTGAGTAAGAGCTGATGAGGTCTGATGTCAAAACAATGAAGACAGTTGCTATTTTGTTTGTGCCAATACTAGATAGAGATCACTTCTATGTGGTTGTTTTCAACCTTCAAACCGGAGTGATAGAGTTGCTTGACAACAGTGGACATCAAGAAGTACCAGCTAATAAAAAGTTTAAAAAGCCAGAAGACAAACAAAAAGAAATCAAAAGACTTTTTGTAGAAAGATACAAAAAGCATCACCAAATACTGGTAAACGCTCAACAAACTCTTAGCAAAAAATCTATTATAATATTTGTGATTTACTTAACTGCTTTTAATGTGTTTTTAGAGAACTGTCTTCTACATGTATCTTAAGAAAATCAATCACCCCATTGTTGAACAAATCAATAAGGCTCCAATCACAAGATTAAGGATGTCATGGAGAACAACCGAAAACGTAGTAGATTGTGGGATTTTTGCTATGAGACACATGGAGAAGTATGATGGGAAGAAACCGTGGGCATGCGGATTTTACAAGGAATGTCCAAGACAAGTGAATCAGCTAAGAAAGTTGAGGACAAAGTATTTGGCAAAAATCCTTCTGTCGGATATAAACAAGAATAGAGATCAACTAATCGAGAAGGCGCAAGAATTTATGGAAAATAACGACAAAGAAATGTCCGCGGAAGAGATGATTGAAGAACTCAAAAGAAGGAAAACACCAATTTGAATTTGTTGTCTATTTTAGTCAATGGCCTTATGTTATAAACAAACAACTAACAACAACATTGGAATTTTATTATTACCACACAAAATACTACGGAGTACATGATTAAAAAAACATTACAAAATGCATATGAAACTCTCAAACAACACCCGCTTGCCTCCTACTCTAATAGTGATTTGAGAAAATCCAACTTCAATTTAATTGAACAGTTTAGCTCAAGAATTGCCTTTGATAAATCTTTGAACTGTTCTAACTCATTCTTCCCGATGTCAACCATAAAAAAAACCGCAAGATCTCGGATAGCACTGGCAGGCATTTTGACAAGAACGTTTATAATAACATCCTTGTAATCCATGTTATTATTAAGCATCACAAACTCATGTGTTAGCTTGTCACGACAAGCTTTATCGGCGGCTACCTGCTCAACAATTTTCATCTTCAACGCTTCCTTGAAAGATGATGAAGATGATGAGGCATCCATTATAACTGATTTTGAGATAGGGTGAATATAACTGTGACAAAATATAACATATATATAGGAAAAATATCACGGACCAAATAGTACAAAAAAGGACAAAACAAACAACTGCTGGGTCATGGACCAAAAATAGTGAAAAAAAAATAATAATAAAAAGACAAAACGCTTGAACAACGCTCATAAGTGCAAGCTCACGGACGCAACATACCAAGAGTGAAAGTTCATTACACTCTTGTATGAGACGCTCATTATACGCTCGTGTGCGCTTTCACACGCTAAACCATCTAATCTCGTTAAAAAAACTAATTTCTAATCTAGTATTGTCAAAAACTCAAAATTACATTTATTACAACTCATCTGCCAAAATTTAAGTCCAAAGAAAAAATATTTTTGTAATGATAGCCAACATCAAATCACTTAAATTAAATTACACTATGTCAACAACCAAAAAACATTAATATATATATATATATATATATATATATATATATATCACGCTTGTATCACACTTAAAATATAATAAATGCAGTTTGTGTGATGATCATAGCCTACATCAAATTAAATGACATAGAGCAAATAAACTATATCTCAACTACCCACAATTATATCTATATATTTCACATGCATTGTTGTTAATCATATCACACAAAAAAACTCAAAAAAATGTTTTCAAGTGATAAAGCCGTGAAAAACATGGTGAATGCAAAACTTGATTTTGAGAAACAAAAAGACGAGAAGTTTCTCAACGCCCATCAACACTCACAGGCCAACGTGCTTCAAGAGAAATCAAAAACTCTTGATGCTACAATGAACTCATGCAACTACCAGACAGTGAGTTCAAGGAACAGACTGCTGAGTTCCTCAAGCAGCAGACTACATGCTACAACTCCGTGTATGGTACTTTGGTTGACACGGTTTCAAATTTGTCAGCCAACATGGAGTTCAAGGAAGATGGGCGTGAGAAGATCAAGAAACAGGGAGCGGTGGGGGTTGATGGGGTTTGGGTTGATGGGGTTTGATGATGGGGTCTGATGATGATGGGGTGTAACCATTAAAAAAATAAATAAATAAACTTTTTATCTTTTGTTATACGTTTGTGATACTCTTAATATACGCTTGTCATACGCTTGTTATACGTTTGTGAAACACACGTCATAAAACACAAAAAAAAACTCTTTTTCTATCTAAAACAATCGATCACATTTGTCATACTCTTTGTCATACACTTGTGAAACGCTTGTGTAACAAAAGGTACCTACCAAACACACAACCTAAAACGCAAAAAAACTAAACTTCCTACGAATTCATTTACACGGGTTGCTGCTGCATTGCTTTACAAGTTCGGCTGTTGTGGCCAGTTTTGTGACAAATTTGACACTCCCTATAACCCTTCCCAGAGCGACTAATGGCTATCTCTTTCTTTGATTTAATTCTTTTGTGCGAGCCACGACCCTTGTTTCTTATTCCAGTAGGTACACGAACAGTAACTTCTGATGGCTGTTCAAAACCTAAAACAGCAGCAAATCTATCCCTTTTAGATGGACGTACCCTTTCATACCAAGTTAAGTCTGCTTTTTCAATCATCAAATTCATCTCATCTCTAACTTTAATCAATTCATCAATATCTGCAACATAACTATTGATAAGGTATTCACCGGCATACTTTATTTCTCTTGAAATTTCTTTTATCTTCATGTTCTGATCATTCCCAAACTCTGACATTGGAACTGTTCTGATATTCACTGCAGCCTCTTTCCTCCATCGATCATTTATATATCTTTTAGGGAATTTCTTTACTTGATACATATTCATGACGTAAAAAATATGACGACACAACAAACCATATTGTTCGAATCTTTTGCATGAGCATGTTGCAATAGACTCTTCACCAAACTCACCGTCCTTTTTAAACACAACCTAAAAAAATAAAACGCTTATTAAACGCTTGTTATTTAACTTAATCTTAAACAACTTTAAAACTAAAACGCTTAATAAATGCTCATAATTACCTCCAAACAAACCTGGAACATACGCATTAAAATCCATTATTTTACACATCAAAAACCCTCCTTCTTCTTCACATGAACTGAATTGTGAAACACCACCAACAATTTCATTCATTTTATCTTGAAGATCATTAAATATAGCTCTTGTATATATTCTAACCGTTTCTCTTTCTAGATAACTTCTGGTTTCTAACTGCGGATACGTGTACCTACTATCATGATCACACTGTCTGCCATTGTATCTTTGTATCTCCATACAAAAATCAAAATGGTTGAAAAACCGAACCAATGTTAATTGAGAATTTGTAGCTTTTCCAAAAAAATGGTTTTCGCTCTCTGATCTTGATGTTGTACGCATCAATCCAGACAAAAGTTCATCTCTATAAAAAGCAGGTATCCAGTCAAATCTGATTTTATACATATCAGTAAGCCATTTATTATTATCAAGCTCAAACTCAACCATTATAGCCTGCCATTTTTCCTCAAATTCTAAAGGACTAATTGAATCGGTCCACACAATGTTACATAGCCTACTCTTAAAATCTTCGTTGTTACATAAATCAGCCCCCACCTGATACACAAAAAAACATATTAAAACGCTTGTGTAGACGCTCGTTGATACAATATATAATCATGTCACGCTCATAAACGCTCACATGTTAAAACATCAAAAACAAAAAGACGAATGCCATTAAACGCTTGTCAAACGCCCATTATTCAACTAGCCTAAAACACGATTAAGAAGAAGCAACTTCAGGAATGATATCAACCCCTTCACCTTCAACCAAAACACTTGATTCATCTACACAAACCATCAAAAAAAAATTGTAATCCATAGACGCTAAACACACGCTCAAAATTATAATCAATCCAGTTTAACAATCCTAATAGTAACATGCTCAAAAGACACCCATATTATAAAGCGTTAATCAGATATAGTAACACGCTCATGATACGTTCGTATTATGAAACATCAAAACACAGAGGCAGTGCTAATATGAAAACGCTCGTAAAACACTCACAAATCAAACTAGACTAATCATGAGAACTAACATACAGAATTACTATTACGCTAATCCTAATCGTAACACGCTCATATTATAAAACGTTATAATCAGTTATATTAACACACTCATTATACGTTCATATTATGAAACATCATAAAATCAAACTAGACTAATCAATTATCTACAGTGACTTAATTCAAAAACAGCAAAAACTTACATTCACGATCGTCTTCCATTTTAGCTTGAAAAAACTGATTCGTGAACTCAACTGATAGTTTTTGGTGAAAATTTTGTTTCGTAAAATAAGAAATTGATTTTGATTAAGCTAAATATCAGAATCGTAAACGTTTATACGTGAATTACCAAATTTAAATGAAGAATCAAAAAGACAATCGTACCCTTCTCGCTTAAAAAAACTCGGGATCTCCTCAACTGCTTTCAACTGAATCTTAAGTGTAGATGGACGCTTGTTGTTGTCGCGTACAGTTTTGTACGATAAGGATTTTCGTATTCCATCTTTTCTCTCTCTCTCTCTCTCTATATATATATATATATATATAGGGTTGGTATCATTTAAGAACTTCAAAAAAGTTAAGAACTGTTAGGAACTCTAAACAATCAAACATTTTTTTAATTTTTTTATATACTAACATTATTTAAGAGTAGTTTTATCATATTTTATATAAAAAATTTTGATTACATATATAAATCACAAGTTTACATATGTGTAAAAATTATTTATTAACAAATTTACATATGTGTAAAATAAAACATAGATATGTATAAAAACTAATTTTCAAAACTGTAATTATGAATATAGATATACAAAATGATGAAACTACACTCAAATAACATTAACATACAAAAATTTTATAAAAAACGTTAGTTTTCAATGGTTCCTTCAAGTTCTTAAATAATTTAAGAGTTCTGTAATGATACTCATCCTATATATATATATATATATATAGGGTAAGGATCCTAAGAGAACCCTTTGCAAATTGAGAACTTTGAGAACCATTTTGGACCACTAAAAACACCTTAAAAAATTTTTAAAAACCATAAAACAAAAAATAACAAAATTTTTTAAAAAGTAAAAAAACCAAAATTCTTATATTTCATCCCGGTTTCATAAAAAAAATCGTTGTATTATATACATATGTATAATTTTATTTAATCTTTAGTTACGCAATATACACATATGTACAGTATCATTTATCTTAAATTATAAATATATGTATAAAAAACATATAAATGTACATATATGTATATATTATACATATGTGTATATAATTTAGCTAAACCGAGTTTTTTTATGAAACCGGGATGTTAAAATAAGAATTTTTGTTTTTTTACTCTTTTCATTTTTATGTTTTTTCTTATTTTATGATTTTTTTTATTTTTGGGTTTTTTGTGATCCAAAATGGTTCTCAATTTCAAAAAAGTTCTCTTATGATCCTGATATATATATATATATATATATATATATATATATATATATATATATATATATATATTGGTTTAAATAAAAATAAGGAGTTTCCTAAGAATGGTAAGAACCAACAAATTTTTGACATTTGGCATTACAAATTATGGTGAAAGAACAATTCTAGGAAACTATGTCGGTTATTCGTAATTTTAAATCTCAACATTGATTAACATGATTCAATGGCTATGATTTATTCTTAGTCTTCCTAGAAAACTACTTATATTTAGGATAACCCTCCCCTATATATATATATAGGGTAAGGATCGTAAGAGAACCACTTGAAAATTGAGAACTTTGAGAACCATTTTGAACCACTAAAAAAACCTCTAAAAAAATATTTTAAAAAATCATATAACAAAAAATAACAAAAATTTTAAAAAAAGTAAAAAAACCAAAATTCTTATTTAATTCCGGTTTCATAAAAAAATAAAAAAAAAATTAAAAAAAACAAAAAAAACTGTGTATTATACACATGTGTATAATTTCATTTAATATCTAGTTACGTAATGTATATATATGTACATTATCATATACCTTAAATTGTACATATGTGTATAATTTTGTTAAACCGATATTTTTTTCAATTTTTTTTATTTTTTTAAACCAGGATGAAAAATAAGAATTTTTCTTTTTTTACTTTTTTTTATTTTTGAGTTTTTTTTTGTTTTATAATTTTTTTTATTTTTTTTGTTAAAAAGAGTGTTTTTGTGGTATAAAATGGTTCTCAAAGTTCTCAATTTCAAAATAGGTCTCACATGATCCTAATCCTATATATATATAGATAGATAGAGAGATAGAGAGAGAACGGGTTTAAATAAAAAGACACAGTTTTGTAGGAAGAGTCAGAATGACATAAAATTTAGAGTTAGAAAACTATGTAGCCTAAATCATAGACCTTAGGAAACTATTTGGTAGTTTAAAAACTATCAATCTTAACCACAAGATCATAGATCCAAGGACTTAGATTTATTCTTACTCTTCATAGGAAACTATTTCTTTTTATTATAACCCACCCATATATATATATATAGGATAGTTAACATACAATAATCGCTTATCGTACATTACATACGCGACTTCCTGCACCACCGATTCTAATTGAAATTAAAATTGCTTAGTGGCATAATTGTAATTAACCTAAAATACTTAACGCATACCCGTCAAAGTCCACCGTCGCGGCCATCTTCTACTGTCATGAGCACCACCATCGTCTGTCACCATCATCGGTCACAGGTCAGTTAAGCAATTTCCAATTGAAATTGAAATTGAAATTGTTGATAAGCCTAATTGATCAATTAACCTTGAAATTGATCCAATTAATCATCAATTTGAAGCATTCGACGATCAATTTTGAGTTTTGAATTCTGGGTTTTGACATTGAACGTATTAACATTAAGTTTATATGTTCTGTTTATACGTTCTATTTAAACGTATTATACGTTCTGTTTAATCGTTCAGAATAAAATCAATTAAACTTTAAAAGTTCAGTACAAAAAGTTTATACGTTCTGTTTACACATTTTTAAATAATGTTGTTTATAAGTTCAATAAAAATATTATGTTTAAACGTTCTGAAACAAAACTGAATACCTTTAAACGTTGTGACAAAAAAAGAACATCATTACACGTTCTAATACATTCAAAGAAGATCTGAGTGTTAAAAATATGAACATCTTTAAAAAATCTAATACATTCTAAAAAGTTCAGGTTGTTAAAAAAATTTTAGAAGTTCTGACAAAGTTTAGAAGTTCTAAGAAGTTCTGGGTGTTCAGAACTTCTAAAACTAACAAAAAAAAGTTAAATACATGTAAACATGAAATTGAACACTGAAATCACTTCATATAATCTCATAATCATCAAACACTCGTCAATCGACGTTAATTTGATCATTGATTCGATCATATGAACAAAATATGGAGCGTCTGCAACTGGTTTTCTGCAAAACTGAAAACTGATTAATTGAAACTTCAAATTGATGATTAATTGGACCATTTCATACTTTAATTGATCAGTTAGTTCAACAATTTCAATTTCAATTGGGCAATTTTATCAACTGACATGTGAGCAACGATTGATGGTTGTGTCGGAAGAAGATGGTGGTCGCGAAGGTGGATGGAATCGTTGAACGGCGATGGTGAAGGTGGACGGAATCGATGGGAGAAGAGACTGACGGAGGCCGGCTCGCGTAATTGTGATTTTAGGATTAGGATGGTTATTGAAGATGGACGTTCCAGAATGTCGCGTACCTATTGTACGATAAAGGATTTTCGTATTCTATCATTTATCTATATATATACATATATATATAAGGGAGATATTTTGAAAACTTGATGAGTTGTAAGAACTTTGAGAACTTAATTCTGGACCACACATTTAATTAAATGGTATGAACTATGTGGCTGAGATTAAATTTTATTAAAAAATAAATCAGGAGAGAGAATAAGTTTTTTTGATGATTACACAAGTTTAAATGTTAGTTACACATGTGTAATAAGTCGATTTGGTGTGCAGAAAAATACTGTAATTTTTTGTACATTAAAATTCAAAAAAAATAAAAATTGTTACGTTGAGTTCTTTCAAGTTCTTAAAGCTTAAAGTGGTTCTCAAAAGAAATCAATCATATATATATATATATATATATATATATATATATATATAGAGAGAGAGAGAGAGAGAGAGAGAGAGAGAAAGATCCTAAAAGAACCATTTAAAAATTGAGAACTTTAAGAACCATTTTAGACAACTACTAAACCTTTAAAAAAACTATAAAATAAAAAAAAATTAAGAAAGTAATAAAAACCAAATTCTTATATTTCATTACGATTTCATAATAAAAAAAATGTATTATACACATGTGTATAATTTCATTTAATCTTTAGTTACGTAATGTACACATGTACATTATCATTTACCTTAGATTGTACATATGTGTATAAAAAACATGTATGTACATATATGTACATATTAAATATATATATATATATATGCGTGTGTGTGTGTGTGTAATTTAGCTAAACCGAGACGTCTTTTTTATAAAACCGGGATGATAAATAAGAATTTTGGTTTTCTTTACATTTTTCATTTTTGCGCTTTTTGTGTTTTATGATTTTTTTGGGCTTTTTTAGACATGATCTGATCATATATATATACATATATAATGGTTCAGGATAGAAGTCATTTTAATGCGATAACCATTGATTAAAATGATCAAGGGTCTACATAAGTTATGGCAGATTTGTAATTATTGATAGCTGGTTTTAATGACTTTTAATTAAAAAAGGGTAGGGTAGTAATTTCATCTGCATTAACTAAGAAACTCATTTATAGTATGTTTCCTTTCTTCACGCATTGGCATCATCTCTGGTTCCAAAACACATTAAAAGAACAAAATCAACTCAATATATTTACAAATTGGCTATGGATTCCTAAACTCATTGTTGATTTTGGTTATGATTCATGAGTTTGTATATAATGGAGACGCTTCTTGATTAAACCCTAATTTGTGTTTGTGTCAGTGTGTAGCACGTGACGGGTTGTGGAGGTTAGTTTTATGTTTTTTTATCAATTCAACTTATTTTAATTATGGATGTTTTACTAGAAGTTCTAACATGCAAATTCATCTATGTGTACATCGGTTATCATATTGATATTGAAATCGAGATGGTTCGTGTAGCATATTGTTGTTGGTTAAAATATGTTTTTGGTTTGGTTTTGTGTTCATAATAGTGATTTCCAAACTTATATTCTAGTTATGAAGAATCAAATGTAGGAATAACTATGTTTTTAATTGTAAAATTTCAATCTTCAGTTAATGTAGTTGTTCATGTATATTAGGTATAGAAAAATGTTAAGATGTATGTGTCGACTTATGAAATATGTTGTGAGTAGGAAGGTTATTTTTTTACAAGGAAAGGTTGATTAGGCATATGAGGTGTGTTTGAAAGCTTGCTACATAATATGAACATTAGTTTCAATGTTGTTGAATGTTGAGCTTGAAGAAAAGCAAGGTAGCGGATCATTGTATTGTTTGTTTCGCGGTTGCACGGTTTTAGTAAGTTAACTTTTTATATTGTCAAGTGTCTAAACGTCCTTACAAACTATAACTTATAAACAAACAAACACTCACATGATAACCCTACATAGTTTAGATATGTTAGTGTAGTTGTATTAAAATAATACCTATTTTATGATGTTTTATGGTAATCAAACGTGTTACTATAGGGAAAGTTAAGGCAGTATAGGATGTTTATAATTTGTGTATAATGTGTATGGTTGCTTTGAAATGTGAATTTTCTGTGTATGACAGTGTAGGATGTGAAATGATAATGTATGGCTTTATTGAGTTTGTATATTTTGTGTAATGGTATTATATGATAGTGTATAGCATTGTAGGATATGTGTGTGTTATATGTATTGTATGTAGGTTGTGTATGTTTTGTAGGATGTTTAGGATGTGTAGGTTAATGTTAATATTGGATCTGCAGACTGCAGTGTAGGATTCTGTATATTTTGTAGGATGTGTATGTGAATATTGGATCTGAAGTGTATCATTGTGTATGTTTTGTAGGATGTTTAAGATGCGCAAGTTATTGTTAAATCCGCAGTGTAGGATGGTATTATCTGTATAATGTAGGATGTGTAGGATTGTATTGTATGTATAATGTAGGATGGTTCGCATAATGTATTGTCAAATCAGTTGACCATTAATTTTTTATATGTTTTAATTATAAAAGTATGGGGATAGTGGTTATTGATAGTGTTGACCCAATGTAAAAAAAGAGGGTCCAGAGTTTCCATAGTTAGATCTGCTCAATCAGTAGTTTTCATATAAACTAGATAGAAAGTTTTACCATTCAACCCCTATATTTAATTAAAAGAGAAAAGAAAAGAAAAAATCTGATTGGCTTAATTGATTTATCATACTTCTCGCAATAACTTGATTTCTCTCCTGAACTTAATCATATATATATATATATATAAGGGTTCAAATAAAAATAAGGAAATTCCTAGGAATGGTAAGAACCAACAAATTTTTGACATTTGGCATTACACATTATGGTGAAAGAACAATTCAAGAAAACTATGTCGGTTATAATGGTGAAAGAGTAATTGTAAGAAACTATGTCGGTTATTAGTAATTTTAAATCTCAACAATTGGTTAACATGATCCAATGACTATGATTTATTCCTAGTCTTCCTATGAAACTACCTATTTTTAGGATAACACTCCCATATATATATATATACACACACACACACATATATATACACATGTTTAAGTTCAAGAGAGAAATGATATTAGTACGAGAAATGCGAGAAATGAATATGAGCCACTACTTTTATATTAGGTTTTAAATATTTAAAAATAAATAAAAAAAATATAAATGCAACAATAAATGCACTTTCTCTCTAATTAATACAACTAATATAACCATAATAAATTTCTCTTTAACTAATATATATATATATATATATATATATATCTAACTAATTTAACTATCATAATTAAAAAGATTAAAACACTACTTTAGTTTTATTTTTTATTTGCACATTTTTCATTTTACTCAACATAAATACAATTTATTCATATAATATTATTTCTTTATATTAAAAAAATAATTTTCACTCAATTTATTAGCATATATCAACGTGTTTTTTAACACTAAATATCAAAACATAATATATATATTTTTTTCAATTGGTATGCCTATAAAAATTATTGTCATAAATAATAATAAAAAAATGTCATACAAATGTGTCCATTAAATTTAACAATAAATATACAACCTACACAAAGTTATATAACACACACTTGTTTTGAGCAAAAAAAACATAAAACATACAAAAAGCATGCAACCTACATATGTAATTTGACATCAAGAATCATATAAATTATACAAAGATACACATATCCTACACATGCGTAGGTTATATGTTTTTCGTATGTAGGTTATATGTTTTCTTATTCTTAGAACAAGTGTAAGTTATATGTTTTTGTGTAGGTTGTATATTTTTATTGACATTTAATGCAAACATGTGTAAGATAGATTTTTGTATTATTCATCACAATGTAACTACGTGTTGATGGATATTGATATGTTGAGTTTGAAGAAATTGGTTTTGAATAAAAAGAAATTAATGTATGAATAAATTGTATTTGTGTAAGATAAAATTTTCGTGTGTAGGTTATATGTTTTCAAAATTGTATTTGTGTAAGATAAAAAAATATCATACAAATGTGTCCATTAAATTTAACAATAAATATACAACCTACACAAAGTTATATAACATACACTTGTTTTGAGCAAAAAAACATACAACATACAAAAAGCATACAACCTACATATGTAATTTGACATCAACAATCATATAAACTACACAAAGATACACATATCCTACACATGCGTAGGTTATATGTTCTTCGTATGTAGATTATATGTTTTCTTATTCTTAGAACAAGTGTAAGTTATATGTTTTTGTGTAGGTTGTATATTTTTATTGACATTTAATGCAAACATGTGTAAGATAGATTTTGTATTGTTCATCACAATGTAGCTACGTGTTGATGGATATTGATATGTTGAGTTTGAAGAAATTGGTTTTGAATAAAAAGAAATTAATGTATGAATAAATTGTATCTGTGTAAGATAAAATTTTCGTGTGTAGGTTATATGTTTTCCTGTGCGTGTGTATTTTATTTGATGATGAATTTTGTGTGCAGGTTATATGTCTTTCGTGTGTAGGTTATATGTTGTCTTATTCTTAGAACAAGTGTAAATTATACGTTTTTGTGTATGTTGTATATTTCTTGTTGATATATAATACAAACACATGTAATATAGTTTTTTGGTATTATTCATTATAATGTAAGTATGTGTTGATGGATATTAATATATTGAGTTGGAAGAAATTAGTTTTGAATGTAAAGAAATTTTAATGTATGAATAAATTATACTTGTGTAGGATAAAAATTCAAGACACAAAAAATAAGTTATAAAAATAAATGAGTTCTTAATATTTTCCAATTATAATAATTTAATTAATTATATTAATTAATTAGATAAGTATTATGGTTTATTAGTTATATTAATTGAAGAAAGATAATGATTAATACTTTCTTTATTTAGCTTTAAGCATTTAAAACTTAAAACAAAACTAGTGGCCCATATTAATTTCTCGCATTTCTTGCAGTAATATTATTTCTCTCTTGAACCATCCACTATATATATATATATAAGGAAAAAATCCAATACAATAATACCTTAACGTACAATAGGTACACGAATTCATTTTTTCACGAAATCGATCAATTAAATCATATCCCAACATCTCGGAATCGTAAATACATATCCAATTAATTATTGGTTAACTGAAAAAAAACAGTTTTAGATGGTTAATCGATCAGTTTTTCACTTTTTTCACGAAAACCGTTTTGAGCGTTTTAGGTTTTTGGCCGAGCGTTTAGGGTTTGGGTGAGTGTTTTTTGAGCGTTTTAGTATTTTTGCCTTTGAGATTATCGCGTAAATCTCGTACATTAAGCCATTATCGTACGATATCTCTATCATATATATATGTATATATATATATATATATATAGGGAAATGATCAAGAGAGAACTCCTATTTAGAAATATTATTAGAGAACTAATAATGAAGTATATTTAATTTAATTAAAAAATATTAAATCTTTTTTCTTTCATCCTTCTTATATGTTGTTATTTTTTATCACAAACAAATATAAAAATTAAAAATATATAAAAAAAACTCGTTGTAATGCATATATGCAATACATCGACTTTTTCTTAATACATATGTTCACTAGTGTGTATTTTTATATTTGCAATAGTGTTGATTAGCCTATATGAAATTGTTTGTATTTTATATGTGCAATATTGTTATATTATATACAAAAACAAACAAAAATCGATAGAGTGCATATGTGCATTGTTGTTGTATTACATATATGCGATAATGTGTTGTGATACAATTATTAGTGTTGTATTTGCATATATTCAATAGTGGGTATTGTATAATGCAATTGTGTTGTATTATATGCAATAAAACACTATTGTATATATGCAATTGGCATTATTGCACATATGCACTACACCGACAAGTTATAAGGGTTTTTCTTAGTAACAATATCATCTTATTAGAAGGAGGATAGAAAAAAATCACAAAATATTTTTTAAAAAGTAGTTAAAAATAATTTTTTACTAGTTCTATATTTAAGATGAGTTATCTCTGGATCCTACCCATATATATATATATATATATATATATATATATATAAGGTAGGGTTAATGTAAAAAATAATAGTTT
This sequence comes from Bidens hawaiensis, assembly GCF_021521415.1. Taxonomy (NCBI): domain Eukaryota; kingdom Viridiplantae; phylum Streptophyta; class Magnoliopsida; order Asterales; family Asteraceae; genus Bidens; species Bidens hawaiensis. The sequence goes on from NW_027496811.1 coordinate 40,040, forward strand.
CGTGAGAAACATAAGAATAGATGTACACCCTTGGATCTAGGATCTAGTGGTTGGGATTGGTAATTTCTAAAAGTTGTATAATTTCCAATTTACATGTTATAGTGTCCTATTTAAGTGGTGTATTTTATTTTAAAATCTTCTCACACTTCTCACAAAACAATTGTTTTTTATTTGAACTCTTTTCTCTCTCTCTCTATATATATATATATATATGTGTGTGTGTTATAATATAAAGAAATAGTTTTCTATGAAGAATAAGAATAAATATAAACCCTTAGATCTATGATCTAGTGGTTGAGATTAATAGTTTTTAAAATAGCAAATAGTTTTCTAGGATCTAGGATTTAGGCTAAATAGTTTCTTAACTCTAAATTTTATGTTATTTCTACTCTTCCCACAAAACTGTGTCTTTTTATTTAACCCGTTTGTATATATATATATATATATATATATGTATGTATTTTATCATTTCAGAAGTGTTTTTACAGCGAGAAATGCAGAAGTGAAGGTGTAACTCCATTAATCCCTAATTTCACTCATTTTCTTATTGTGTAGGTGCGTATGTACGTATTTTTGTTTATGTTTGTATGTGTGTAGATATGTAGGTTTGAATGTGGCTCGGTACGTTTGTATGTGTGTATGTAGGTTTAAATGTGTGTAGTTACGCATGTATATGTGTGTAGGTAGGTTTGAATGTGTGTAGCTAAGACATAAATACAACCAACCTACATACATGTAGGTAACATCATAAGAAAGCAAGTGAAATTAAGGATTAATGGAGTTACACATTCACTTCTCGCAAGATCCATCCCCATATACTACATAGGATATATATATATATATATATATTTAAAAATTTGAAGATAGAACGATGATAGCACATGAAAGTACCTTTATGCATAAAGAGCCAAAAGCTAATAATTTTGCTTATCATATTTTGGTGAAATGGTTTATTCATCATTATGCAATTTACCAAAGCCCATGTGCACCATTCAAAAAGAAATACCTACAAACAAATTCGAAAAGGTTTGCATAAGCATGTACTTCTGTTTTCTAACAAATAACTGGAGTGAAATCAATAACTGTTTTATAAACATTATTAAAGAATCCTTTGAAATTTATTGTTTTAAGAGTTCTAGATGTTTTGATTTACACATTGGCGGAGTCAGAAATATTTTTCTACGGGTTCGATATTTTTCGGTCTTCGATTTTTTTCTAACGTGAAAGTTTTTGAGCCTGGATGGGTCGGGTCAGTCATTCGGCCAAATAAAAAAGCGCAATATAACCATATAACGAAAGTGCATCATCACCATTAAAATAAAATATACAGTCATATTAAATAAAAAAAGTTTACATGGATGCTCTAAAATTAAATGACATGTACACAAAATATCACAAAAAACGACAACATGCTAGCTGTAGAAAATGACATCGTTCTCTCTCTAAAATTCAAGTTTTTGTTTTCTCACCGGCAAACGGTGAAATGTTTGCGGAGATTTTGCGACACTGGGTTCGCTCGCTGAAAAAGAATGAGTTTGTTGTACCTATAAGTTATATATAAAACCGAAAATGGACCAGGTTCGGCTGAACCCGGTGAGTTATGTGTCTCCGCCACTGGATTTACGTGAATTATTATATATAACAAATAGAAAGTTTGGTGCCGCAAGTGTCTTATTGGGCCACTTGGCGACACTAGACTAGTCCGAAAAGTTTGTTTTTGTTTCTTTAATCCAGTCATCGTAACAAAAACCGAGCGGAGGTAAATTATTTTGTGTTTTCTTTTGTTTTAGTTCCGGGATCAACAACGATCAGTTTTATCAACGCTCGAGTTTTACCGACTGACGCACCCTATTGGTCCACCTCAACTTTATACTTTTTTGTTTTATATGTGTTTTAATTCCGGCACAATAACACACGTCAAAGAAACCGACCGAATTCGCATCGACTTATCGGCTCAATGCTTGGGGCTAACTAGAGTTTTATCACCGTCCGAGATTTACTAACCTGCCTGGCGCAACACGCCGGGAAAAATATTAGTTGTAAATAAAAGATGATATAGATTCCGGTTTATAACTTAGGCCTACATGCATGCTTAAAATAGAGTGTATAAAATTTAACTTTGGTATTTGTTGCCCGATTGTGTTTTATATCGATGTAGACACTGTTTTTTATTGAAATATTAACTTATATTAAATCTATATATAATTTGTTACTATCTGATTGTAAGTGACATTTACCCCATTTAAAATCACAGTGACTTGGAGTTCATTTTTGGTTGAATTCTATATATACGATTATTAACATATATTAAACCTATATATATAATTTGTCACCCTTATTTTTATATCATCTAACACGGGATTGAATTCTATATATATTATTGGTTCCGTTCTATTTTATTTTTAAAGTTGTATCATTTTTTAATTATTTTAGTCTAATAAATGGTTTATATTATACTTACAAATAAAATAGTATAAAAAAATTTATTAAATTAAACTGGTAATTTAATTACTAATAAAATTTTAAATCATTACATTTATCTAATGTTTGGAAATAAAGTTGACTTCTCTAAATTACATGACAATTATACTTGAATACAAATTTAATACACGAATTTTGAATACATAATAATCAAATTTAAATGCCGAACTCTAGCAAAAACCCTAACCCACTGGTAGTGATTTTCTAGGACACACCCTAACCGCTAAAATGAGTCGCAACGAGTAGATCGTAACGTTAAACTAGTTGCGACGAGTTAACTGCTAATAAACTACTCGTATTGGGAATATAAACCAAGTAAACTAGTCATGAAGTGTTAACTACATATAAACTACTCGTATAGGCAATGTAAATCAGTTAACTAATCCCGACGAGCTAATTACTAATTAACTACAGATAAACTGCTCGTAGTGGTAATGTAAATCAGGTAAACTAACCACGACGAGTTAATTACTAATTAATTACTCGTACTGGGAACGTAAACTAGTCCTGACGAGTTAACTACTCGTGTTGGTAATGTAAACCAGGTAAACTAATCGCGACGAGTTAATTACTAATGAAATAAGCGTATCGGGAAGGTAAACTAGGCATTGACCAATATCTACTCGTAACGACTATTTGACCTTTCAAACTAACAATTCCAGTTATTATTTTGTAAAACTAATTGGTTCGATGTATTTGGTAAACAAACACCTCGTCGTGGTTAGTTTGATAACTTACTCGTGTCTCGAAAAGTTTTAAAATCTACTCCTTGCGACTAAAGGACTTCTTATTTACTCGTGGGCGTTGATTACGAGTTACGAGGCATAAAACTTATTTAGTCGTGACGAGTAAATAATTAGTAAACCTGCTCGTTACGACTAGTTTAAAGACATATGTCGAGTTCTAATTGGCTATAAAACTACTCGTCACGACTAGTTTATAATACCTATTTTAGGAATTTCTTGTAAATGATACCTAAAACATGAAAAACGTTTTCACAAATGCTTGTTTTGGGAATTTTCCCTTTGGGTATTTGTCCCTGATACTATACACAAATCACTTCATTATCGATAAACATATGTGCCACACCGTCACTTGAGTGAATAATTACCGAATTATTAACCAAAACTAAAAAGTTGATAAAACCAAAAATCGGTTATCGTATTTTTTTACTCTAAGTTAGCCTTAATTAACCAAATCGAACCGAACAACTCATATTTTCATATAGTTCTAGTTTTTTTTACCAACATTGTCATGTATTTCATGATTTGCACACCTCCATATTTACACCTCTATTTTATGTGTTTCTAAGCAAAAAGTTTAGCTTAATTTTAATTTTGATTATTAATCAAAATTAATTGAAACGAAAACCGAAAATTAAGCAAATAAACCGAACGGTTACCGGAAATCGGTCGATTAATAAAATAGATTAATCGATGACATCGTTTCATCTTGGTTATATAACAAAAGTGTAGTATTCATTAACTGTACATTTTACTTTGCATACGGTACAACAACATCAAACATCCATTGAGTTAGTGGGTAATGCATGAAAAAGTAGTTTGATGACTCTCAATCCATATTACATATTTTTATTTATGCAGTATAAATATCAGAAAATATGATATTATAGATAAAAATTTTAATGATTGATTTTATTTCTTTTTTCTTACAATAATTTACTGTTGTGGTAATAAACATAAACATCAGTCAATATTATGAAAATAGTTCTAACTAGAGGTGGCAATGGGAGTGGGTTAGGTTGAATTTGGGTGATGAGTCAGGATGAGTATGGGTCAGGATGAATTTTTAAAATAGAGTGTTAAGATGGATATGTGTTAAGACGGGTAAAACTAACTCATCTTGACCCAAGTGAAGGTTGACATACAAAGGGTTTTAAAAATCCCTTAAATAAATATTCAAAAAAAATATTAAAAAAATAATAACTCAAAATATAAATAAAAAACGCAAAATGTAAAATTACTAAAATGTTTCCCCCATCATCCTCGTTCATTAAAAAAAGCGCTTTTTACCGGTTTTAGGTTCGAGTTTTTCGGGGGAGGGGGGGTTTTCGGTTCGGTTTTGTTTTGTTTTTTTTTCATTTCGGTCGGTTTCGGTATTTGCTTGATTTCAATGATTTCGGTTTTGAGTTTTTGGTTTTTTCGGTTTCAGTGTTGCTTTGTTTTAGTCAGTTTTTTCGGTTTCATTTCGTTTTTATTGTTTTTATTGCGGACTACAAGTTTGTTTCATAAAGTTTGTGACTACAAACTTCATCCAAACTCATAGGTGGCAAAAAGTGGGGGATCACTCTTTCAACCACACACATATATATAACATGTATCTATATATATTATTATTTTAATATTATAGGATGAGTTTGTGGAGGTTTGTTGTTGTAGAATAAAGTGAGATTTTTGAGAAAAGTTTGAAATCTGATGTGGCGGTTTGTAGAGGTTTTGTGTTGTAGATGCTCTTATATTTAGAGTATTAAATATTGGTACAGAAGGGTCATATAGGCATGTAAACGACTCGGATTAATATGAAGGGGACTTGTTCATGTTCATTTTTTTAACTTTGATTAATCAAACAAACCAACATGATATCTAAAATCAAACATATATTCTTGTTATGTTTATTTACTAAGAAAATAAATATGCTAATGTTTTTCTATATTGTAAACAAACGTAAAAAACGAATATAAATGAACGATGACAGATGTGCTTTTGTTAGTCCTTTCACTTCGTTAGTCGATTACCCAAAGCTTCATTCGAAAATTTGGTTTGGGTGATGGGCTGATGATGACGAGTCAGTTAATAATAAATAAACTTAAATAAGTATGTAAACAAATGAACTTAAATGAAAAAAATTAAAGAACGTTCACAAGTGCAAATGAACGAATGAGACGCATCATGTTCGTTCGTTTACATAGTTAAATAATTTTTTTATTTAATAAGTGAAGTTCTATTCGGTTCTTTACGTTCGGATAACCAAACTTGTTACCTTGGAATGATAACGGGGGCTGTCTATATATCTTGTAGAACAAAAGGAGATAAAATTTAACTTGATCTTGATAGAATTGCAAGTTGCAACAAACATTTCCATTTTAGTGATTCACTTTTCATGGTGCATTTGTGTTGACGCCCAATGGCAATAGCCAGAACTAGAACCACATTTATGTTTTCCGATATTATTTTGTCAGTACACTTGTAACTTCATAAGTTACAACTCTCCATGCAAAACATTGATTGTCTTTAGACTTTAGTTACGTCTAGGTATCACATCACAAAACAGCTTACTATGACATGTGGGCCTAATATTCATGATAGCAACCTTAATGCATAAGGTACAAGTTGTAGTTTGTGGATATCTTTGGTACAAGCTGTCATGTTCCCCTTTCTTTTTAAAAAAAATATATATATAGCATATCAGAACAAGTGGTTTTTTGGCATGTTTATGGCCTATACTTTTTATATTTTTTTGAGTTTTGACACCAATGGACCATTTATTTTGGCCCATAACTTAATTGTGGATTTGTGGGGCATCTTTTACTATAATAAGTATAAGTTATAACCCATCTTCAAATACTTATTTTATATTTCAATTATGATGACTCTTTTGTCTTTAATAACTAACTTAATTGTACTTCACACCAAACTAGCGAAAGTTGATTTAGATTTGAAATTCTTTGGCTTTGAAAACATATAATTAACTTATCATGAGTGATACATATATCTCATTTGAAATCACATTATAAAAAGTGTAATTATTTATTTCGGTCTAAAACAAATTTTAGGTGGTGTCAAGTGAAGCACGTGCTATGTACAATGGAGGAAAGGCAGGGTTAACATTTTGGAGCCCAAATGTGAATATTTTCCGGGATCCTAGATGGGGCCGGGGTCAAGAAACACCTGGAAAAAGATCCAGCATTGGCCGCTCGATATGCTGTTAGATATGTTAGAGGACTTCAAGGCAATGCGGGCGATAGATTAAAGGTTGCAGCTTGTTGTAAACACTATACCGCGTATGACCTTGATAATTGGAATGGTGTTGATCGTTTTCACTTTAATGCCAAGGTAATTTATAATATTAATATTTACTTATAGATGCATCATTTATAACACACTTTTTGTATGGTCTCACCAAGACCATCATGCAGTTAATAAGAGGAACGGTATAGACTACGAAAAAATATATATGAAATTTGAAACAAAAATGCATCATTTTTATTATATAAACAAAAAAGGCTCATAGTTGGCCTGGTGAAATTTATCATTATTCAAACAATATTAAAGTATTTAAATTAAAAGAAGAAAAGATGTTATGGACTTATATGCTAACTTTTTATAACCGGACTTTAGTTGGACCACACTAAAACCGGATTTTAAAAACCAAGTATAGAACGAACATAAAACTAAGTATAACCTTATAAAATACATTTACAATATTAATAAAGTATGAAAAATTTAATAACAAATATATAGTTTAAAACAATAAAACAAAATATAGTTTAAAACAATCAGGGCCGGCTCCAAAAAGACGAAAATTTTTTTGGGCCAAGGGCGAACTTTTTTTTATGCCTTAAGTAAAAAAAACATTTTGTTGGGTTTAAACAATTTAATTATAAATGAGCTTATTTGATTATGATTTAAGTTGTGTAAAAAACTTTTTTATAAAAATAAGCTTAAAATTGTCTCAAATAAGACTAGAATCCAACCTTTTGGTTAGATGTCATACCCCTTAACCATTAGACCAAGCTAGTGGTTATGTAATTGTGTTGAAACATTGATTATACACATGTTTTTGATAAAAATACATATATATTTTTTTTTTGAAAAAAAAAAATTTCGGGCCTAGCGGGGTGTCGGGCATGTGGCCGTCGACTACCCTGCCATGCCTCAAAGACGGCCCTGAAAACAATAAAACTATCACTAACGGCTCAGATAAAGTAGTTTAAATACACACAACCGGATCAGTTATGTGTATAGTTTTTGATCCGACCTATTGATCTGCTTTGGCTCTAAAAACACTACTTAATACTTATGGAAAAAGATTATTTTATAATTTATAAAGAAAATATGAACTTTATTTTAAAAAAAAAGAAAAAGTAAAACCTTTGCTAAAAACACATGATTGAACATCTCCAAAGCTAAGAAGGCATATATTTTCTAACTTTATTTCAATAGATGGTATATATTATTGCTAAAATTACACCTAGTTGATAATGCCACCTTTGTCCGCATTCTGTCACAAAAGTGGCATTTGTCACTAAAAATACCTCTTTTTATATAATGAAACTAAAAATCCAACTTTCAAGTTACTCTTTCCTAGCGAAATGTCTCACTGTTAGTTTAACAAGGAATATTTCATAAAAAAAAATATATGAAGATTTAACTGGCTATCAGCGCAGTTTGTTGCTTGTCGGCCTTCTATTTCAATGAGAAAAAAAGCAAAATACAGGGTCTAAAGTAATAAATAAACAAGTAATAAGATTTTTAAAAAAGAATGAAAAAAAAATGTTCACCTTTAACCGTACCGGCCCATACCCAATTCTCGGGCGGATCGTTTAACTTTCCCTAGCAGTAAATGTTTGGAGAAGTAATGTTATTGTGTTTGACTATGTTAAATGCGTCGTTTAACAAAGTCAAAGACGAAAGTCATAATATTTTCGTCTTGAAAGATAAAAAGGCTAATTGATGGAATGTCCTTTTATGCAGGTGAGTAGACAAGATTTAGAGGACACATACAATGTACAATTCAAAGCTTGTGTTTTAGAAGGTAAAGTTGCAAGTGTGATGTGTTCGTACAATCAAGTCAACGGGAAGCCTACTTGTGCCGACCCAAACCTCCTCAAGAACACGATTCGTGGGGCTTGGCGCCTCAACGGGTACATTGTGTCTGATTGTGATTCGGTTGGGGTTATGTATACTAGTCAACATTACACGGCTACACCAGAAGATGCAGCCGCACAAAGCATCAAAGCAGGTTCGGGTCAAACTGTTTAATAATCTTATTTTATTTTATTTTATTTTGTTTTATTATGGGTTGTGTTTATATGTACTTTATTTTTCTTTCTAGGCCTTGATTTGGACTGTGGCCTGCATTTGGCGGTTTACACCGAGGGAGCTATCAAACAAGGGAAACTAAAAGAGGTTGACGTTGATGGCGCCTTGGCCAACACCATTGCGGTTCAAATGCGTTTGGGCATGTTTGATGGGCCGAGACAACCTTACGGTAACTTAAAAATATCAGATGTGTGTTTAGGGTCGAGTAACCAACTTGCCCTTGAAGCGGCCCGACAAGGCATAGTTCTTCTAGACAATCATGGGCATGGCCCACCATTGTCAACCATTCGTCATCGTACCGTTGCTGTTATTGGGCCCAATTCTGATGTCACTGCCACTATGATAGGCAACTATGCTGGTATGTATAATTGTATTATAGTTAAAAGTCCATTTTTTAAAAGGAAAAAAAATCTAATCTATTTTGGATATATAGGTATCGCTTGCGGGTATACAACACCGTTACAAGGTATTGCTAGATACGTTAAGACGATTCATCAAGCAGGGTGTAGTGATGTGAGTTGTAGAGGTAACCAATTAATCGGCCTGCTGAAGTAGCTGCCCGACAAGCCGATGCAACCGTGTTAGTTATGGGCCTTGATCAATCTATTGAAGCCGAAGCAAGAGATCGGGCCAACATACTCTTGACCGGACATCAACAAGAGTTAATATCTAGAGTTGCAAAGTCCTCAAGAGGCCCGTGTGTGCTCGTCATTATGTCCGGTGGTCCCGTTGACGTCACTTTCGCGAAAAGAGACCCTCGAGTTACGGCTATAATTTGGGCCGGGTATCCGGGTCAATCCGGTGGAACCGCTATTGCTGATATCTTGTTTGGAACAACTAATCCAGGTTACTACAAACCTTTGAAACTTGGGCTTAGATACATTATTAGGCCTCATAAAGCCCAATGAACCTAACTAATATGCACATGACATTTTTTTTGTTGTAGGTGGAAGATTACCCATGACATGGTACCCACAAGAGTACTTGGCTAAAGTACCAATGACAAATATGGGAATGAGAGCAGATCCGGCCCACAACTACCCAGGCCGGACCTATCGTTTCTACAAAGGGCCCGTGGTCTATCCATTCGGGCACGGTCTAAGTTACACAACTTTCCGACATTCAATAGCTCAAGCCCCAACGACACTCTCGGTTCCCATGCTATCAATCCACCTCGAAAACAACAATTCAACAACTCTAACCAACGGGGTGCGAGTATCACATACCAAATGCTCCACCCTCTCCACGGGACTACATATCGACGTGGAGAATACTGGAACCATGGACGGAACTCACACCGTGATGGTGTTCTCGAGTCCACCAGAAGGTAAATGGGCCACCCACAAACAATTGGTGGCCTTCCAAAAGGTCCACGTGGCGGCCGGTGGGCTCCAACGGGTTGCACTTGACCTTCATGTGTGCAAACATTTGAGTGTGGTTGACCAATTTGGAATCCGAAGGGTTCCTATGGGTGAACACACTCTTCACATTGGTGATCTCAAACATTCTTTAGCCATCAAACCAACAATTGAAGAAATCAAGTATTGATATTGATAATTTTATATTAGACCTTTTACTATTAAAAGTTGCATTTCTACCATCCTACTTTTACCCGAGTAAAAAAAAATAGTAACTGTAAATGGGGTGTCTAGTAGTGGATTTTAGTTTTCTTGTAATTAAAAAGAAAACTATCAAGGGACTGTAGCCCTATAAATTTGAAGTTGTTGATTGGTGTGTTTCATAAGTGTAATTTACATTGGAAAAATGTGAATAAGCATACATTTTAATGAATTCTTGATTTTATTATCTCTCCCTGTGTACTTTTGATTATAGAAAGAACAGATTTTAATAAAAGCATTTTACTAACTTATGTATCATCTATGAAACAATAGGTAGTTACTTATAAACTTGGATATGTAAAACAAGCATACATAAAAGAAAGTTATAGTAAATAACAGTTTTGATCCTTGTGGTTTGATCTGTTTAACCCATTCAGTCCCACCCAAAAAAATCTTTTAACAAATTAGCTTCTAAGATTTTAGTTCTATAACTATTTTGATTTCTGGTCTTAATCCAGTTACCTTTTCTTTAGTTAAAAAACTAAATATGCTCACATGCTCTTCACATAAGGGGCATTTTAGTACTCATAAATTCAATTTTTTTTGTTCAAACAAGAAGGAACATGTCTGGATTGTATATAATATGTGATAGTGATAGACTTGCTTCTTAATAATTTTTTATTCAATCTAAATTTATATGCATTATGGTGATTTTAGATAATTTGATTCCTTTGAGTAAATATCATATAATATGAATTTTTGATTTTTAATTCGATTGCAAATTCAAATTCAAATAATATATATCTTATATGTGTATGTAAGGATGAGATTATTACAAAACAAACTCTTGTTAAGAATAAATAACGAGTAAATTGCGATTTTCATCCCTGTGGTTTGTTCAAATTTGTGGTTTTAGTCAAATAGTTTTAAATTTGCGATTTTCATCCATGTGGTTTCAATTTACTTGCAATTAAGCCCGAATTCACTAAACCCGTTAAGTTTGGTCGTTAAACCCATCAGCGTGCCCCTCACGTGAGAGGCAGTTTTGTCCCTTTTCTCCCAAAATAAACCCCAATCCTAATTCGCAAGCCCGATCACGTGAGAGGCTGGGTTGTATTTGGGGAAAAAAATGACAAAACTACCCCTCACGTGAGGGGCACACTGATGAGTTTAACGATCAAACTTAACGGAGTTAACGAATTCAGGTTTAATTGCAAGTAATCTGAAACCACAGGGACGAAAGTCTCAAATTTAAAACTTATGGACTAAAATCGCAAATTTCGACAAACAACATGAAAGAAAATCGCAGTTTACTCATAAATAACACTTGTATATGAAGTTTGGTGACCAAGATCGATAAACACAATCAAGAAGTTTAGATCATAAGCTCGATCCTTGTAACTTTCATTAGCTCAAAAAACTACAATGCTTAAAATCTCTTAATGATATAACCCACAAGCTCGGGTATATATACTAGTTTAAACATGAAAACCTAATTAGACTAGAATACAAATTCCTTATCATATTCAAACACTAATTAGTAAAAACATATTTAAACAATAATTAATAAATAAATTCCTTGTTGTCCAAGTCATTTGCTAGACTTGTTCGCCAAGTAATTTATTTCGTGTAAACCAAGTCACGTGCTCAACTTGATAAACAAGACACCAACTCATCATAGGCTCGATAAGTCAACCCAACCCGCCTTATTGACTCGAGGATGAAAATTAAGTCCAACAGTATAATGGATTGTTGGCCAGAACTACGAGGGTGCATTTTAATATTTTTTTTATTCAGCTAATTGGGCCATATGCAAGATAGATTTGGGCAGACATGGCCCATAACATTGTCACAAAATTGATCCAAATAAAAGGGGCTTAATCCAAACTAACGTCTCTTTTGTTTCTTGTTTGATCTAGGATTTTTTTTGAAAGGGGGCCGAAATACAAGGGTAAATTACAAGGGGGACTGGAATTATTTTCTTTCAAAAAGAGGGGTTACATCCATTTGTAATGGCGAGGAGTTTTATATATAATATGGGTATCAGGTAGTGTCAGGGTACGAGGTTGTCCCCTCTCAAATGGCGGTGAGTTTGAAAAAGTGGTTACCCCTCTATTCTCAATGGCGTGGACTGTATAAAGGTACCCCTCTCTTTTTGTAATGGGGGGGGGGGGAGTCTCGAAAAGGTATCTCCCCTTCATTTATAATGGAGGGAGTCTGAAAAAAATACAAAGTCTAATAGTTCCCTATGCACATTTACATTTCACGAGATATCTACCCGAATATTATTTCAAAAGAATATTTTTCGCAAAATCACAAACCACAACTTTGCTCGATTAATTTTAAATTGCCATTAATAAAAGGTATACATCAAAGTTACATTAAAAAAATTAAAAAGGAAGTACATTGAAAAAGAGTTAACTTTGAAAAAATAGGAACTGTAAAATGTTACTTGCGCATGCAAATAAAGGACTAATGACTTTGTACCTTTTTCACTCTCCTCCATTACAAATGGATGGTAGATATCTTTTTCAGACTACCTTTGTTAAAAAAGGGAGTACCTTTTTGCAGTCCACACCATTGAGAATGGAGGGGAGACCACTTTTTCGAACTCATTGTCATTTATAAGAGAGGGGACAACCTCGTACTCTAACACTACATGACACCCCTATTATATATAAAACTCTTCACCATTACAAATGGAGGTAATCTCTCTTTTGAAAAGAAAATAACTCCAGCCCTCCTTGTGATTTACCCTTGTATTTTGGCCCTCCTTTCAAAATAAAATCTTGATCTAGAGTCATTGGTTTGTAACCGATGTTAGAGCATTCCTAGCCTATCCCCTATCCATATTCATATAAAAATCAGTAATTTTTTTTTCACTTTCAATTAAATAATTAACTTTTAGAACTTTATCATTATTTTTTCTCTCTTCTACTCACACAACTATATGAAAATATTAAAAAAATTTACAGTGTGAACAGTGAAACTCTAAATTTAACTTTCTCATATAACATTTTTCTCCCTTATCCGCTCACAATCATTCGTAACCATACTATATAATTTCCAAAATTCACTCACATAACCATACCATATAATTTGGGACCGGTTAGTAGATTTGAAGCAAGTCCTGATTACTAATCAGTTAACCGAAGCCGATATATTATATATGGTAATTTACAAATAAATCTAACTAGTCATTTGTAGTCGTTTAAACGGTTATTTTGGACCATTTCGCCCCCATAGGTTTAGTATAAATAGGTATTTAGTGTAGTAGTTTGATATAACCCTTATCTAGGTTTCAAAACTCTCAAAAACACAAGGCGTATTAAAAACTCTCATTTTTAATATGCTCAAATGGCAAATGAAACAACGTGATGATCACATTAAAAACAAAGAGAAACCTTGAAATTTTTATAAAATTCGGTTTATAGAAATGTCAGACAATACCGAAATGACTTGTTGCTGGATTTGTAATGCGCTCCAATCCACATTAGTAGTTCATTTGGCAAAACATTGCAAGGTGAAAGTTCAAATGAAGCACAAATGTAACGGAAACCTCTAAATATAAATAGACAATTTCGACAACAATTATCATCAAATAGAGTGTATTTTCGTTTTTCATTTTTATTTTTACAGCATTATTTGACGTTATTTCCATAAATTTTAAATTATATATAAGGAACACTCTAGTGTGCTTATGTTGTATTTTAGTATTTAATTAAGTTAATTAATTAATTTACATTAAAAGATGACCAGTTTTTGAAACCCATTATCGGTTAACCAATATTTATAATAACCTAACCAGATACATAGGAATTGTGTTTTTTTTTCACTCCAAAATTGGTTAGGAAACATATTTGGTTTTGATCATTCATTGAAAAATCGGTTCAATGAATAATCGAAAACCTATAAAAAGGTTAACAAGTATTTTCTTGAATTCCTTTTGAGTTATTATTATTATTACTATTATTTTAAATTTAATTATTGACTTTCTGTTTTGGTTTTTTATTATTTTAACATTAACTCACCTACCCTTTTCTTTTAAAGAAATGCATGCATGCATGCGTGTGCAAGTGGCCGTCAATGAAGATTTACAAATATCTGGCTAAAATCCTTCGGAAAGAAAATTACCCATGACCATTATAACGATAAAGCTTCACTATGCCGGTAAATGAATCGGATGAATGAGAATATGTACATGTTTTTGTTTGTTCACTTAAATTTAACTAAACACAAATATATAGTCAAATAAATATTTTTGTTCATGGTAGTGTATAAAGAAAATGGACATGCTCGTTGTTAGGGCCCAAATTTTATAGTCGGATCTATGCTCAGGATCCCGAATATGCTCAGGATCCCGAATATGTTCAGGATTCTCGAATAAGTTTAGTATCCTGAGTACTAATAAATAGATATTTCTCTCTTGGTGTTGATTTATAATTCTAGATATTAATTGTTGATTTAATTCATGCGAAATACACGGTCGGTGGTTACATAAAACGTGTGGAATGAGTTATAGCCGCTGGGATTAAAGGCCAAGTAATGGTTAATGGTCAAATATTGATTATTATGTTGAAATCTCGCACTTATAGTTAATATTAGCATGCGTGGGACCACATTTGATGAGTAACTCCCAAAAGAATCGGTCAAAGACGTGGGATGAACATTGAAGAACGTGGAAGAACTCTATTATTGTCAGGAATCATTTCTATGTTTAAGGATCCCGGATTTACTAACAGGTTTTCAATATTCAGTATCCCCGATAATTGCTAACTGTTGTATTATCCTCGGATATTTGAAGTTATTTCGCAGATGGGACTACGTTTGACAAGTGACTCCTTAAAGAATCAGTCAAAGACGTGAAGAGTAACGGCTAAGAGACCAATTCCAACACATAACTTCGCATTTAAAGCCATTAAACCATGAGATCAAAGCAAGAAACGTTTTTATTAAAGACAAAGGCGGATTTCTCGGGATAGCAGTTGTAATCTTTTCATATATATATGAGCTGATAATATCATTAGAAGACACACATTCACTTACCTAGCTACTGGCATTCTCTGTAACACTTAGCATTCGATCACTTATCAGCTCCACCACTTGTAATCACCTATTTTCAATATTAATAATATCGACGGTGATAGTTTTCACCGTCTGGGGGTTTTTTGTGCCGGAGATTACCATAATCATATACGAACCCGACCAAAAATTACGTTATTAATCTTTGACCGAAGCAATTCGACCAAAGATTACGTAGCTAATTCTTGACCGACGTAAGATTATTATGATCAAGGGTTTTTTCCCTCGTAATCATATCTTTGTGTTCGATCTTATTATCAACAAGCACTTCACCTCACACACTAATTTGATCAAAAATTGCTTTGCCAATTTTTGACCGAAACAATTTGGCGCTCACAGTGGGGCAAACGGTGCTTTGATCGTTATTCACTCTCAAACGAAACCCTACTCTCAATATCCACAACATGTCTTCCCAACCAAAGATTGTTTCTTCCTCTGCCGCAACCTCAGATTCCTCGGCGAGGCCGCCTATGCCTCTCCCTCCTGCTGGTGGTATCTCGAAAAAACCTGACAACGTTCAGAAGAAACCTGCTACTCCTGTATTCTCAGGTTCGAGGCCGTCTCCCCTGGATCCCGTTATGGTGTCCAACAACGACCTTCTGTCTCCGTACAGACGGCTACAGGAACAAATGGA
>NW_027496812.1:0-82161 GCF_021521415.1 Bidens hawaiensis
TTTTCTTCATCTTTTAAAACCAAGTAAGTAAAAAAAATGTGACATAATTAAATAATAATAATAAAAAATGTACTTTGGTTATACGTAAGTAATGTTATCTATGCGACATTTGAATAAAGTATATATATATATATATATATATATATATTAGTAATGGTTAATATATTTAAATAATTTTAGGAAAAGCTATTACATATGATTGTATTTATAACTAAATGGATCACCTCGACTAATAAAATGGATTAGTTTTCAAAATATATTTACTCTTTAGTCCTTGAACTTTGAGGTGCAATCTATATGAAATAGAATTTATATAACTTGGATATTTTTATATTTTACCCGCACAGTTTGCAAATTGTTTTATCTTTAAAACATTGACTTTCGTTAATTGCGCAAAATTAATCGAAAGCGACAAATGATAACCGTAAATCCTCAGAATTCAATACGAATAGAAAATGAATGTATGATAAACGACGAACAAGAGTACATTAAAATGAAAAACCGGGTCGGTTTAACGAACACAATACTAACTAAAAAATGACGAATGTCACTTGAAGTGAAACTTAAGAATCTTTTAATAATATATATATTTATAAACAAAAACCGAAAATTTGAAATGGGTCGGGTTTTCAGATTTGAAAAGTAACAAATGTTACAGTGGTGGGTGGACGTTGGTGGTAGCAGACGGGGGTGGTGGTAGTGGATGGTTTGTGGCCGACGGTGGGTGGTGGTGGTGATGGATGGTGGTGGTGGTAGTGGACGGTGGTTGTGGCCGACGGTGGGTGGTGGTGGTGATGGACGGTGGGTGGTGGTGGTGGACAATGGTGGTGGGTGGTGGCGGCGGACAGTGGTGGTGATCGCACGGTGGGTGGTGGTGGTGTTGGACGTTGTGTGTTGATAGGATGCTAAGACGTGCGAATAAGCTGAACAATAGCTTACTTTTTAAAACCATAAAAGCATTTTTTAGATCTTAAAAAAAAACAAAACAAAACAAACAGTCTTTAGAAGCTTATGTCTGCGTGCCCGCATACGTAATTTCCTTGTAGACTTTTTAAGCAAAAACAAACAGCACCTAAGTGATTTAATACCTATTATTAATGTTCATATGAAAAGTTATGTTAAAAATGCATATGTAACAATTAAATTAATTAAAAGAAGGAAGTTATATTTTTTTTAATAATAAAGCACAATAAAAAAATAAATGAACTAAATTGATATTTTAAATGATTTAATACCTAATATTAATGTTCATATGAAAAGTTATGTTAAGAATGTATTAATTAAAAAAGAAATAATAGTTTTTTTTATTTAATAAAGCATAATAACATTAATAAAGTTCACAAGCAATAACTAAACAATTTGAGACTTGAGAGGCCATTTTGTAGCACGCTGTCCAAAACCTCTATATATATATATATCAAGGCAATACATGTCATATTTGTAGAAAATAAATCTTATAGTTTGCCTTTTGTATTGTGATCTCTTAAAACATGGCCAATATTTCGTTCAAGATGTTGTTCGTAATCATGTGATGCCTTTCCGTCTCATGTAACCATCGTTTCATACGTCTCAATTTTTAATTTTTGCGTGTTTTGAATTTATGCTAATGAATTGTGATTTACAGGTTTGGGTTTGGCTGCTAGAGAATTGGAGGTGAGTGAGCAATTGTCACTTGAGAATATTAATGGTGACACTTTTGAACAAGATTCCAGCTTGAGAATATTAATTGTCACTTGAGACCAGCTTGTAAAGGTCCAGGGGAAAAGTTCCATTGTTGTAGGGATGTTTGCCGGTGTAAATGTGACACATATTGCCCTTGTATGTTCTAGTTATTAGTTAGGTTTAACATATTTTTGAGCCATAACCAAGAAGATGTATGTTCGCTTTCATGAACTTAAAACATTGAATAACTATGGCGTGATTGAATGAACTTTAGTTTTTTTAGTGGTGAATACACACTCCTAAATCCATCTATGCTTACTTTATAGAACTCAAACCCGTGTCACTTTAATAAGGATAAAGTAATAAACACCTGATGTCACTGGGCCAAAATGTCATTTGCCAAATATTGGATTATAATAATTAACAGGTTTAAACCGGTGCTTCGTAGCGGCTCAAAATTGAACAAACCTGCTAAAAAGATTAACGTTTAAAGGTTAATGATGTTTTCTTTTTTATCACATTCGTTCGTATAACTCAAAACACAAAAACATTAAAATAGATTTTTATCACAGTGTTTTTAATTAAAAACATACATACTCTTTTGATGTGATTTTTTTTATCTTGTTGTGCGAAATTGGTTATTGAGGGAAATTGTTCTTTGATGCAAATAGTTTTCGTTTGTGAAATAGTCACAAACCAAATGTTTGTAATAGATGGGACTCTTTGTTTGCCAACTCTCAAATCTTAAAAAATCATATTCTTTTTATTTTAATTAAAGATAAGTTTAATCTTTCTTAAATAAATTATAATATTTTATTAGTATGTTTGTATTATACGAGTAATTAATGAAAAAATATATTTAAAAATCAAGTGAAATATAAAAACAATAAATTTGTCATGCATTGTTAAGAGACAACAATTATAAAGTAATGTTTAAAACAACTTAAATATTTATTAATTATTTTCATCTTTCAAATCAATATTTAATAGTTATTGATCAACAAATAAATGGTAATGAATGATTTTAAGATTTAGTTGGTTTTAAATCGTGAAGATTAACGTAGGAGTAACAGTGATAAAGCATTATATGTTTTTATTAGAGAGTATAGATTTGGGTATTGAGTATTGACTTTATTTGTTTTTTTATTTGTATTAAAATACGAAACGTACTTTAAAAATCGTTTATAAAATGCCGCAAACACCATATTTGCGCGCATAATTGAAGTTGTGCGGAGAAATTGGTGAAATTAAAAAATATTGTAAAGAGCCGGGTGTGTGTGTGGGTGGGAGAGGGGGGGGGGGTCACCCGATTGGCCAATGATGTAAACGTTTGCTAGACCTATTTTTATAGTTCATCCACATATTTCTTTCTTCGTAGATGTAACTTACGTATGATACACACGAAACAAAAATTCTTAGGGTGAGTTCTCAAACGATCTCATTCATATATTCTTTTTTCTCCATACAATCACATATACTCTATTCGATCAAGACCTTTCTTATGGACCATAACTTAAAACCATCTAGATACCATAGTTAATACGCATATTTAAAATTAAAAAGTCTAGAAGCATTGCAACAAAATCGTTTTCAAAATGAAAAGAATTTTTTCCGTGGTTAATTACGTCTTTATAGTTGAAACAATATGTTGTCATATCACGCACAAATGTTTGTATGTATACATACATATAGGCACACACGCCTTTTCCTCGTCAAGATTGAATCGATTATCCTTTATAACAATTTGGTGAGACCAAACCCCACCAAAATTCGGTAGTCATAATCATTCATGCTTTCTATACTATTAAGTCCATCATGTTTTGTCACTAATGGAAAAACTATTAAGCAAATTACCCCTTTGGACTGAGGTTTAAAGATACGAAAGGTACAAGCACTACACTTTACAACAACATTTAGATTGGATGTTTGTGGCTTAGATTAGTTGGAGACTTAATCATCTATCTAATGATTCTAATCTTTAAGAACGATATAATATGACAAATTTGCATATGTAGACCAAATTGGTCAACCTCTTTGCTTTGTCATTGGTTAATTTTCCAATTAATAAAAGCAAGAGAGTGGTTATCATTCTAGATTAGACTCTTTAGCATGCGTGCTTATCATTAGATATCTATATTTTTAATAGCGTTTGTAACTACTATAATGCTCGAATAATCCTTTCTGAAATGAGATCTCAACCATTCGTATTAATTTAACGTTTCAGACTTGACTCAAGAAGCCCGCCATTACAGAAAACTCTATTGAGTCAGGTTTCAGACTTAAAACCATAAAGATATCACGCCTTAACCATCACCACATGTGTCATTAATTTAAAGAAACATTGATCTAAATAAAATGCTAAAGTAACACATTAAAAGTATGAAATAATATGACAATTATATTATTGTATTTTTATTGATTATTATTGTTAACTATGGTTAGCTCTTAATTTGGTCTCACTCCACCACATTAAATTAAGCTTAGATACAAACACACAGTTAACTAATCATGCACTAAACATTAATATAAATTCAATATCTCAGCAAACACGCAACAAATTTGGTTTAGATAGACTTTTTGATATCTTGGTAAACTCTACCCACTTTATCTAAATAAAAAAAAAAAAAAAAACCTTGTTTCCTTTCCCCCAAAAAGGGAATTTTATGACGTCTTCAAATTCTGATTTTAGTGCATATGATTTATGTATTTATGAAATTAGTGTTTTTAAAAGCATTTTAGTTTAGTTGGAAATACTTAAAACCAAAGAGAAATAAGAATAAACACGGCTACAAGTTATAAGGTTTTGAGTATACACTCGTGCCAAAGTCTACTTCTATTCAAATGAGAGTTCATATTGTGGTGGAGCCAAGTACAAGTGATAATTAGGCTGTTCATTAAGGTCCAAGGGTAAAATTGAAAACCGGCGAAAGAGCTTCTAGTTATAAAAGTGTTTTCACTAACATCTTCATCTCAATAATTACATTAAAAAACACTGTATTTTCTCTCATATTTTCAATTAAATAATATTTTTTATACTTTTATTATTACCTTTTATATTTACTTCACTCACAACCACTTTAAAAAACCATTAAAAAATTATAAATGATGAACAATGCTACTTCAAATTTACTTATGAACAAAAGTTTTTCTATTTCCTTAAGTCACAACTACTCTATATAATATAGAGAACCTATTCATAATAACATAGAGGACATGTTGAGAATACTCTCTATAATTTGGCAAGAGAGAGACCAAAGAAAGAATATAGTTCCACCTTTGAGATATATGGGTAATGTCGGTGTTAGCTAGTGGTCTTCGTTGCTATAGAATAGAGTACATTATGAACCTACCTAAAACGAAGTAGTTAGTTCTAAAGAAATGTGGTGCAAAGATATGAAAGAAGAGATGGCTTCATTGGTTACAATATTTAGAAATGAGTTGAAACAAGAATAAAACCGGTGCCTTGTAAGTGGAACTATAAGGTTAAAGACGGCATCCCAGGGGATGACGGTCCCTAGACTCTAGGCCAGGTTGGTATCCAAAAGGTTTACTCAAAGCGAGGAAATGATATTCTCACTATGCCAAGATGGGCCCACATCAACATATGCACACGGACTCCCACGTGAATTCCATACATGCTAGTTCACAAAATTTGAATTGGTCACGATGATCCCTTCATCAGTAGTATAACCTACTTATCGTCAAACGCTTCTCGAGAACACTAACACTGGAGTCTCTATATATGTCTCCATATTGTCAAGACTTGTCTTGTTTTGGATTATCCCAATTTCTATATCAATTGTGAACTCATTTTTAATGGAAGAACTAAAAATAACCCAATTTTGTAGTCACACATTAATTATATTTAATTGGATGTTAGATTTTGAGAGAGAAGATTAAAATAAGATGAATATAAATGTGACAGAATTTAATAAATTTTTAGTTGTTGAGTTCTCAAAGGATCTCTACCACACCATGTATATTGATTTTCATTAACATTATATATACATACACATGATTTAAGTGGCTAGAAACATTCGATATATTAGGTACATAGAGCTTAACCCTTCCGACCAATAATAGATTATTAAATGATCACTAAGAGTTGTGTGCCGTCATCTAAACTCTAAAGAGAAGTGCGGTTTGACTCATGAATATTATTAAAATATGCTAATGAAAGAGACTGATTTCGACATACCATGATATGGATGACTAAAACTAAGTTTTGATTTTATCAAATATGGTGAACTCAAATATGGATATTGTTGAAGCAAGTATCGTCATGGGATCATAGATAGTGGTCTCAATAAGTGGTTCCTTATTGGAACCACTTTACATCGTTCTTCTTAGGATTATTCTGTTATAATATAGACCCCGTCATTGATAGTGACTTGTAATGTGCCGCACTACATCTGTTGGACAATATGGTGGTTTGGTTATCATGCCGGTGTAATGCGAATAGTTTATTGCGTCGGTTCTTCATTCGGGGCCACTTCATATATTAACTAATAGACACCTAAAATCATGCATACGTATATGGCAATGTAAATTAGTGATTAGCATAATATCAATCTCCAAAAATAGGAGATTCACTTGTATGGTTATATATTGTCCATTACAAATGAGAAAAGGCAATCAATTATTCATTACCTTACATGGTATCACCCTCACGATCCTCCTAATCCCTGCCCAAAATTTTCATCGCTTCCTCTCCCTCAATGGCCGACCAGAAACTTCATCCTGCCGTCACCGTTTCCAACATCCGAACCTTCGTTCCCATCACCTTAGACAACGAAGCTGCCGACTATCACACATGGTCGGAGCTATTCCGGATTCATTGCACGGCTTTTCTCATGGCCGACCATCTTCAACCTCGTCCCTCCCCTGCCACCGCTTCATCCACGGATAAAGAAAAGCAAACGGCTCCCCCTCATACCGACTGATGGGAACGACTTGACGCCATCGTCCTTCAATGGATCTATGGCACGATCTCCACCGGTGTGACATCTGACCCGATCCGACCCGACCCAGGTACCCGTTTCTCTGATCCGATCTCTTCCTTTTATGATTTATACTTATACTTTATTTTTAATAATAATATTTTCCTTCCCGCCTCTTCCTCTCTTTTCCTTTCCGCCGTCCCGTCCCTCTTATTCTCTCCGCCTTCTTTCTCTCTTGTCGCCGTCCCGCCCTTAAGCCTTGAACCCCTTCTCTTATCTTTGTGTCCTTTGTTTCTTCCCGCCTAAGGTTGTCTGCGCAGCTCCACGCGCCAGACTCCTTACAAGGAAGCCTGCGCGAAGACCAGTTGTTCCTGCGATACGCGAGGCGAACTGTTCTCGCAGCGCGCTAAGAATTGTAGTTCTTCTCGCAGCGCGCTAAGAACGGTAGTTCTTCCCGCGGCGCGCTATGGATACCGTTCCTCTCGCGACGCGCTAAGGAATATAGTTCTTCTCGCTACGCGCTTAGAATTAAAGTTCTTCCCGCGGCGCGCTTAGAAATGTAGTTCTTCCCGCGACGCGTTAAGGTTGGTTCAGTCTGCCTTCGCGCTCGCGCACTCTTGACCTTCTGTGTCTGCCGTCGCCCTCGCGCGTGCGCTCGAATCTTCCCGCGCGTGCGCTCGAAGCTTTCTCGCGCTGTCTTGTGTCCTTTCTTCTGTTTTAACTTGCTTGTTTGTTTTTGATATCTTATCTTTTGTGCTGTTGACCTAACCTGTCTTATGTCTGAAAAGTTACTTTCGGCGTAGCATGCGCACCAACCCCATTTGGTTGGCAGGAAAAGTGACTGACATAATCTTTTGAGATCTGCTTTTTCCATGCTTGACCAGTACCTTTATCTGACCCGCCCATGCCTGTTTACTGTTACCTGTCAGCTTTTCCTTATTTCCTGCAGCTGCCATATCTTTTGCTTTTGGAATCTTTTGCTTTTTGAGATCTTTTCCCCTTTTCTAGGGATTGTGTTCCCTAGGGTTTCCCTATAAATAATAATCTTATTTTCTTTCTAACACATCACACACAAACACTTACTTTAACCTCCTCCTTGCTCTCTCTGTCGCCTCCCTCTCTGCCTCCGTCTTCCTCCCTGTTCTGCCCTGCTTTTCCGGTAATATATATATTATATATAATAATTTACTTATTAATTATGCTAACTTATAATCAAGACTTAAAACCAATCATTAAAACAATAATCTTATTTATAGGTTAACTTGTGCTTATTTAAAGTTGGTTCTTGCTTAATCTTACACCGCATCGTTTATCAAGTGAGTAATCTCGTACCTAATCCCTTTTTATTTTTTTATGTTTTGGGATGTTCATGTGTTCATACAAACTTAGAGTCTTAAACTTGTTTATGAACTTTAGTCGCGCAGTATCCCATGTGTTGAGGACGTTTACTTGGCTGTTTATTTGTATGTGTGTATCATTAACCGCTTTGTTCGGCCTATTCCGAAGTTTTCATGGATCCATTAGATGAACACGGGAGACCTATCGTTTACGGTTTTCTTTGTTTACACTTGCACAGATGTTTTCTTGTTTTTGTGCTCATTTGGGAGCACGGATTGAACTATGAACTATGATCTATTTAGGCTTGATCACAATCTGATTGCACCCTTGTTAAACACCAGACATACACGTGTTGCGCGCAGATTTATTATTATCTATGTGTTATCTATTAAACTTGATTTCTCACCAACACGCAAGTGTTTGACGTTTTATTTTAACACATGTTCAGGTTTGCTGTAGCTACATTTGGAGCTTGTGGACACGTAGGACGTTTTTACTTTTGGACCTAGATTAAAATGTATCAAGACAAGTTATTGTTGTTCGAATATTCTGCCTTATAATATATTGATTATTGTTGCTTTATGTTATCTTCTGTCTACTTTGCGTGTGCGCGAATGAATGTATTTATTAAATATTGACACCCAATAGTGTCACGAGTAATGAAACAATATGTGGCGCCCCGATGTATAATCCGCCTTTGGTCGGGGTGTTACAGATTGGTATCAGAGCTACGTGACTTTAGGATAGGTGGTTAGACGTAACGGCCTAGATTACCTAAGAGTCCCTTCTCGCGCATGAGAGAAATCTCATGTTTGCGCGCTTATTGTTAATTACTCGTTGTTTATAAATATGCTCGCGCTTGCGCAGTATATGATTTTATGATTTATTTCGCGATATTTCGATTTTTGCTGAATTTCGATTTTTATTGATTTTACTTACATATTCGTTTGTTGGATTTGGAAATCCGAAAAGTCATGGTGATACATGAATAGTTGATTTTCAATTTCCATTTACGATTATGTTCTGAGATGGGAGACTTGAAAAGTCATGGTGATACATGAATTGTCAACCTCCAATACTCATTTTCTTGTATATTTTATATTGAGGATTGAAAAGTCATGGTGATACATGAATCGTCAATCTCCAATACTCGTTTACTCGTCATTTTAAATTGGGAATTCGGAAAGTCATGGTGATACATGAATTGTCGATTCTTGATTCGAATTTGTTACCTTTATTAAGTCTGCATTTAGGGTCATTTATTTTACTTTAACTTTTGACAGTAACTGACTCCGCGAAACCAAGCTTTTCGAGGTGATACTTTGCGCTAAAACCAAGATATTAACAAAAAAATTAAAACTTTTATAGAATGCCTCCGCTATCTCGCCGATTTCAGAGAAGAGAAGCCTCGCGCAGACGTTCACAGCAACGTTCCCAGGAAATGGCCGCCGCGATAGCCCAAGCCTTAAACCAAAACAATGCTAACACCTCTGGTTACAACATTAAGTCCTTTAACGCGGGTAACCCTCCAAAGTTCACAGGACTTGAAGGAGCCACCGTGATGCTCCAGTGGCTTGAGAAAATAGAAAACACTTTCCTCCATACCCAATGCCCCTCAGACAGACGAACCCTATATGCTTCCAGTGTCCTGGAATCTAGAGCGCTTACATGGTGGAATGGAGTAGCTCATGCGCGTGGCGCAGAAGCTGCTTCTAGCATGACATGGGAGGAATTCAAGGAAATTCTGACACGAGAATTCTGCCCTCCCAACGAAGTTAAGCGCCTGGAGGAAGAATTTTGGAATCTTAAGCAATACAGCGGTGAAGCGCGCGAGTACGCGACGCGCTTCCATGAACTAAGCCTGCTTGTCCCTCACCTTGTTACCCCTTCCCGCCGAGCCATAGAGAAATTCCTTGGGGGTCTCCCCATGGAAATTCAAGATTCTGTATGGGCCAGAAACCCAGCAACCCTCTCTGACGCCATCGAGTTGGCCGCTGTGCTCAGCGACAACCATGTCAGAGCAGGAACCCTGTTCTTGCGGGGAGCTGAAAAGACCAAACCCACCAAGACTGTCCCAGAACCAACAGAAACCAAACCTGAACCCTCTAACCGTAACAACCTCAAGCGCAGGCGCAAAGCCTATGCGCTTACCAGCCCGCCCATTGTCCAGCAACCCATCTATCAACCTCCAGTTTACACGCCTTACCCACTGACAGCCTACCCAACTCCCCCTATAGTCCACAACTATGCCTTAACCAATCCCGCACTCCCTGCCCCGCCACCTAAGAAACCTTACACAGGAACCCAACCCTTTTGCCCAACCTGTAGACTTCACCACCCAACCCAAACCCCGTGTCGACAATGTAACCGATGTGGCCGCGTTGGTCACTCTGCCGAGTTCTGTAGAGTCCCTCCCGCCAACCCAATCGCGCAAACACCACCAGTCTACCCGCAGAACCCACAACCAACCTACCAAAACCCACGACCCAGATCGTGCTACAACTGCGGTGATCCCAGTCATTTCCGGAACTCGTGCCCGAGACTACAAGTGCAAATCACACAAGCGAATCCGGTGAACCAGATTTCGAACCAAGTGACACGCGGACGAGCTTTTAACATAACCGCGCACCAAGCGCAAGCGAATAATGACGTAGTTAACGGTACATTTTTGCTTAACGGATTTTATGCTTCTGTGCTTTTTGATACTGGCGCCGATAGAAGTTTTATTTCTCGCGCGTTTGAGCAGAAGCTTGCGCGACCGCGCAACGATTTAAAAGAAAATTTTTCAGTTGAATTGGCTAATGGCGAAACTGTTTTAGTTAACTCCGTGATTAAAAATTGCACGCTTAACCTTAACGAAAACGATTTTCTAATCGACCTCATCCCCATGCCTCTTGGAAGCTTTGATGTTATTATTGGTATGGACTGGCTCTCGAATAATCGCGCCGAAGTTATTTGCGCCAAGAAGATGATTCGCATACCTCGAGAAAATGGTGATCTTCACATCTACGGCGAAAAACCCTCCAGTGGTCTTAAACTTATGTCTTGCGCCGAAGCCCAAAGACTCATGCGGAAGAAGTGTATTGCATTTTTAGCCCATGTGGTCAAACCCGATGAAGGAAAGAAGAAGCTTCGCGATATCCCTGTTGTGCGTGATTTCCCTGAAGTTTTTCCTGATGATCTTCCTGGTATCCCTCCCGCTCGTGAAGTCGAGTTTCGTATTGATCTTGTCCCTGGTGCTTCCCCCGTAGCTAAATCTCCTTACCGTCTTGCGCCCGCTGAGATGCAAGAATTGGCAAGCCAACTTCAAGAGTTGACTGCTAAAGGATTCATTCGCCCTAGCTCTTCGCCCTGGGGTGCTCCGGTGTTGTTCGTTAAAAAGAAAGATGGTTCGTTTCGCATGTGTATCGATTATCGCGAGTTGAACAAACTCACCATTAAGAACCGGTATCCCTTACCGCGTATTGACGACCTCTTTGATCAACTCCAAGGTGCCTCTTGTTTCTCCAAGATCGATCTCCGCTCTGGCTATCACCAGTTGCGCATCCGCGATGAAGATGTTCCGAAGACTGCTTTTCGAACTCGTTATGGCCATTTTGAATTCTTGGTCATGTCCTTCGGTTTAACCAACGCACCCGCCGTTTTCATGGATCTAATGAATCGGGTGTGTAGGCCTTTCTTGGATAAATTCGTGATTGTGTTTATCGATGACGTTCTGATTTATTCTAAGACCAAGGCCGAGCATGAGCAACATCTTCGGTTGGTATTGCAAAAGCTTAGAGCCGAGCAGCTCTTTGCCAAGCTCTCCAAGTGTGAATTCTGGTCGGATGAAGTACAGTTTCTTGGCCATGTTGTTAACAAGATGGGTATTCATGTCGACCCATCCAAAATTGAAGCAATCAAGAACTGGATTACGCCGACCACTCCTACCGAAATCCGTTCCTTTTTGGGCTTAGCTGGTTATTACCGGCGCTTCATTTCGAACTTCTCGAAGATCGCTTTGCCTTTAACAGCTCTAACGCACAAAGGTAAACCGTATATTTGGGGCTCGAAGCAAGAAGAAGCCTTTCTGACGCTCAAGCGTTTGTTGTGTGAAGCTCCTGTTCTTGCGCTACCTGAGGGTATTGAAGATTTTGTAGTGTATTGCGATGCATCCAACCAAGGTCTCGGTTGTGTTCTTATGCAACGAGGCAAGGTTATCGCTTACGCATCAAGGCAACTCAAGGTTCATGAAAAGAATTATACAACTCACGACCTCGAACTAGGCGCAGTTGTTTTTGCCTTGAATATCTGGAGACACTACCTTTATGGTACTAAGTGTATCCTTTACACTGACCATAAAAGCCTTCAGCATATCTTTGATCAAAAGGAACTCAACATGAGGCAACGCCGATGGAACGAACTCATCAGCGATTACGATTGTGAGATCCGGTATCATCCTGGTAAGGCTAATGTGGTAGCCGATGCGCTCAGCCGAAAACCCAGCCAGCTTAACTGTATCTTGCCGCGCACGCAGCTTCACTTCGCGCCGATCCAAAGCTACCTTGAATCGCGCATTCGTGACGCGCAGCGCGCATCCATCAGTAATTGTAACCTTCACGCCGAGTTAGCGTGTGGCGCGGAAGCGCACTTTGTCCCTAATCTGAGTGGAATTCTCTGCTATCTCAATCGCATCTGGATTCCCTTTGATGAGAATCTTCGTGCTGATATCCTGAGTGAAGCGCATAAATCTCGGTATTCTATTCATCCCGGCGCTGATAAGATGTACAAGGATTTGCGCATTACTTATTGGTGGCCCGGTATGAAGAAGGATATTGCTGTGTTCGTAGCTAGATGCCTGACTTGTTCTAAAGTAAAAGCTGAACACCAACGCCCATCTGGTTTGCTCGAACAACCAGAAATTCCTACGTGGAAATGGGAAGGTATAGCGATGGACTTTATTACCAAGTTACCTTTGACAGCAAGCAAACATGATAGCATTTGGGTAATAGTGGATCGTTTGACTAAGTCTGCTCACTTTCTGCCCATTCGTGAAAACTACCGTGTTGAGCAACTTGCGCAGCTTTATGTCAAGGAGATTGTCTGCCGCCATGGTACTCCTTTGAGCATCATATCCGATCGCGATGGCCGTTTTATATCTCGCTTTTGGAAATCTCTCCAATCTGCGCTAGGAACTCGCTTGGACATGAGTACGGCATATCATCCTCAGACTGACGGTCAGTCTGAGCGAACTATTCAAACTCTTGAGGATATGCTCCGATCTTGTGTTCTTGATTTTGGAGGTAATTGGGATTCGCACCTGCCTTTGATCGAGTTCTCTTATAATAACAGCTATCATTCCAGTATTGGTATGGCCCCATTTGAAGCACTTTACGGTCGTAAGGGCCGCTCCCCGATTTGTTGGAGCGAAGTGGGTGAAACTCAAATCACAGGACCCGAACTTGTTCAAGAGACAACCGATAAAATCGCCAAGATCCGTGATCATCTGCTGACTGCCAGAAGCCGACAGAAGAGTTACGCAGATCGCAGGCGAAAGCCTCTCGAATTTCAAGTTGGTGATCTTGTTCTCCTCAAAGTGTCGCCTTTGAAAGGTGTTGTCCGCTTTGGGAAGAAAGGTAAGCTTGCTCCTCGATATGTTGGACCATTTAAGATTCTCGCGCGTGTAGGAAAAGTTGCCTACAGACTAGACCTGCCGCCCGCGCTCAGTAATGTGCATCCAACGTTCCATGTATCCAATCTCAAGAAGTGTTTAGCTGACGAGAACCTTCACATTCCACTTGATGAAGTTCAAGTTGATGAATATAGGCATTTCGTTGAGAAGCCTGTTGAGATTATGGATCGCGAGGTTAAGCAAACCAAGCGCAGTCGTATCCCTATCGTGAAAGTTCGCTGGGAGTCCAAGCGCGGAGCCGAGTTTACATGGGAAAGGGAAGATCAAATGAAGATCAAGTACCCGCACCTGTTCTCTGCGCAACCTACTTCGAGATAAATTTCGGGACGAAATTTTTTAAAGTAGGGGAGACTGTGACATCTGACCCGATCCGACCCGACCCAGGTACCCGTTTCTCCGATCCGATCTCTTCCTTTTATGATTTATACTTATACTTTATTTTTAATAATAATATTTTCCTTCCCGCCTCTTCCTCTCTTTTCCTTTCCGCCGTCCCGTCCCTCTTCTTCTCTCCGCCTTCTTTCTCTCTTGTCGTCGTCCCGCCCTTAAGCCTTGAACCCCTTCTCTTATCTTTGTGTCCTTTGTTTCTTCCCGCCTAAGGTTGTCTGCGCAGCTCCACGCGCCAGACTCCTTACAAGGAAGCCTGCGCGAAGACCAGTTGTTCCTGCGATACGCGAGGCGAACTGTTCTCGCAGCGCGCTAAGAATTGTAGTTCTTCTCGCAGCGCGCTAAGAACGGTAGTTCTTCCCGCGGCGCGCTATGGATACCGTTCCTCTCGCGACGCGCTAAGGAATATAGTTCTTCTCGCGACGCGCTTAGAATTAAAGTTCTTCCCGCGGCGCGCTTAGAAATGTAGTTCTTCCCGCGACGCGTTAAGGTTGGTTCAGTCTGCCTTCGCGCTCGCGCACTCTTGACCTTCTGTGTCTGCCGTCGCCCTCGCGCGTGCGCTCGAATCTTCCCGCGCGTGCGCTCGAAGCTTTCTCGCGCTGTCTTGTGTCCTTTCTTCTGTTTTAACTTGCTTGTTTGTTTTTGATATCTTATCTTTTGTGCTGTTGACCTAACCTGTCTTATGTCTGAAAAGTTACTTTCGGCGTAGCATGCGCACCAACCCCATTTGGTTGGCAGGAAAAGTGACTGACATAATCTTTTGAGATCTGCTTTTTCCATGCTTGACCAGTACCTTTATCTGACCCGCCCATGCCTGTTTACTGTTACCTGTCAGCTTTTCCTTATTTCCTGCAGCTGCCATATCTTTTGCTTTTGGAATCTTTTGCTTTTTGAGATCTTTTCCCCTTTTCTAGGGATTGTGTTCCCTAGGGTTTCCCTATAAATAATAATCTTATTTTCTTTCTAACACATCACACACAAACACTTACTTTAACCTCCTCCTTGCTCTCTCTGTCGCCTCCCTCTCTGCCTCCGTCTTCCTCCCTGTTCTGCCCTGCTTTTCCGGTAATATATATATTATATATAATAATTTACTTATTAATTATGCTAACTTATAATCAAGACTTAAAACCAATCATTAAAACAATAATCTTATTTATAGGTTAACTTGTGCTTATTTAAAGTTGGTTCTTGCTTAATCTTACACCGCATCGTTTATCAAGTGAGTAATCTCGTACCTAATCCCTTTTTATTTTTTTATGTTTTGGGATGTTCATGTGTTCATACAAACTTAGAGTCTTAAACTTGTTTATGAACTTTAGTCGCGCAGTATCCCATGTGTTGAGGACGTTTACTTGGCTGTTTATTTGTATGTGTGTATCATTAACCGCTTTGTTCGGCCTATTCCGAAGTTTTCATGGATCCATTAGATGAACACGGGAGACCTATCGTTTACGGTTTTCTTTGTTTACACTTGCACAGATGTTTTCTTGTTTTTGTGCTCATTTGGGAGCACGGATTGAACTATGAACTATGATCTATTTAGGCTTGATCACAATCTGATTGCACCCTTGTTAAACACCAGACATACACGTGTTGCGCGCAGATTTATTGTTATCTATGTGTTATCTATTAAACTTGATTTCTCACCAACACGCAAGTGTTTGACGTTTTATTTTAACACATGTTCAGGTTTGCTGTAGCTACATTTGGAGCTTGTGGACACGTAGGACGTTTTTACTTTTGGACCTAGATTAAAATGTATCAAGACAAGTTATTGTTGTTCGAATATTCTGCCTTATAATATATTGATTATTGTTGCTTTATGTTATCTTCTGTCTACTTTGCGTGTGCGCGAATGAATGTATTTATTAAATATTGACACCCAATAGTGTCACGAGTAATGAAACAATATGTGGCGCCCCGATGTATAATCCGCCTTTGGTCGGGGTGTTACAACCGGTCTCCTAAAAACCGTCATCAAAAAGAGCACCACGGCCTATGATGCTTGGAAAGCCATTAAGAACCTCTTTCAAGACAACAAAGCCACTCGAGCCCTCATTCTCAAACAAAAATTCGCTAACACTCGTCTCGAAAATTTTTCCTCCATGCATGACTATTGTCAAGAACTCAAAGTTTTGTCTTACCAATTAAACAATGTTGATGCTCCTGTTGACGAACACGACCTCGTTTTGCAGACCATCGCCGGGCTCACCGAACAATACGAAACCGTTGGCACCATACTCCAAAATACTCAACCCCTACCCTCCTTCTTTCATGTCCGTTCACAGCCAGTATGAATGAAACAACCAAAGCTAACCAAGCACTTCACTCTTCCCAACAAACCGCAACAGCCCTTCATGTCCAAACCCAACCTCGCCCTCCTTGCAACACAAATTTTCCAGCCCCTCCGAACTCCTCTGACTCCACTCGTGGTAGAGGCTGCTCTCGTGGACGAGGTCGGGGTCGCTCACCATCTCAGTCCAACAGTTCTAGGAGCCAAACCAATCAACCAAATCAACCCAACCATTCGACCCAACCTTAACATCCCTATATTATCTTTCCAAACACCTGGGCCACTAACCAATAGGCCTCTCTCCTCAACAACTCCTACAACCCACAATCCAACACAACACCTCCCTGCCCTTACCCCTCCACCCCTCGGCCCAACAACTCTCCAGGTATCTTGGGCTCTCGTCCAGCTCAGGCCCACATGGCAGGTTACAGCCCAACTCCCACTGATATTGCGCAGGCCCTCTACACCTTGTCTATGAGCCAACCTTCTGATCCCATCGGTTACATGGACACCGGCGCAACTGGACACATGGAACAACCCAGTACGAACTCCCCATTTATTTTTAATACTTGCACTAATAAACAAATAATTGTTGGCAATGGCACGACCATTCCCGTTATTGGACAAGGCAACAAAACGTTACCTCCACCCTTCCCACCACTAAAAATGAACAACATCCTTTATGCTCCAAATCTAATTAAAAATCTCATCTCAGTCCGTCGCCTAACGACAGACAATTTAATTTCCATTGAATTTGATCCGTTTGGTTTTCTTGTGAAGGATCTCAAGACCAAGGAACCTATCCTACGATGCAATAGCTCGGGAGATCTCTATCCCCTCACCACCAACTTCATCAAGCATCCCACCAAACCCACTGCATTAGTTGGCACCACTCAAGATCGTTGGCATCAACGACTTGGGCACCCGGGCACCTCTTTATTGCATTCCTTAAAGTCTAGTTCTTCTATTAATTTTAGTAAACCAAACAATACGCTTTGTCAATCATGTGTTTTTGGCAAAAGTGTTAAACTCTCATTTTATGATTCCATGAATAAAACTCACCTTCCTTTTGATATCATTCATAGTGACTTGTGGACCTCTCCCGTTTTAAGCACAAGCGGTCATCGCTATTATATATTATTTCTTGATGATAAAACGGATTTTCTATGGACCTATCCCCTAACAAATAAATAACAAGTTTACACCACTTTCACCAATTTTTACAACCTTATCAACACCCAATTTGAGCGAAAAATTAAACAATTCCAATGTGATAATGGCACCGAATACACCAACAATAGTTTTAAACAATTTTGCTCCACCAATGGTATGCAATTTCGTTTCTCTTGTCCCCACACCTCATCCCAAAATGGTAAAGCCGAGAGAAAAATACGAACCATTAACAACATGATTCGTACCATATTATCTCAAGCCTCCCTACCTCCATCATTTTGGCACCATGCTCTTGAAACCGCCACCTACCTCCTAAATATTCTTCCTAAGAAAAACCACAAATTTCTATCCCCCACCACCCTTCTCTACAATGTTCTTCCAATCTACACACATCTTCGCGTATTCGGTTGCCTATGTTATCCCATCACCTCCTCCTCCACTATAAATAAACTCACAAACCGCTCCAAACCTTGTGTCTTTCTTGGCTACCCCTCTAACCATCGAGGATATAAATGCCTTGACATTTTCAACAATCAAATTCTTATATCCCGACATGTATTATTCGAAGAATCCATTTATCCATTTTCCATCCAATATTCCACTACTACCCCTAATTACAACTTTTTAACCCCTCCCTTTAACCCACTGTTATGGACTCTATACAAACATCCCAACCCTCTGACCCAAACAACGCCCAACCCCCTGCCTCCTCTAGCCCAACTCCATCCGGCCCAACCACCCCATCCTCCACTGCCTTCAGCCCACATTCATCCCCTGGCCCACCTACAAACTCTTCCAGCCCACTCCAGCCGGCCCAATCGCACACCTCTCCAGCCCAAACTACTTCTGCCCACCCCTCGAACTCATAGCCACCACCCCGTACCATGCGAACAAGAGCAATGGACGGTATCACCAAACTGAAACACCTATTTAACCTTCACACCACTTCCCTTGTTCCAATCCCAAAAACGCCCCACCTTGCCTTGTCCACAACTGAATGGTATGACGCCGTGCAAACAGAATTTAGTGCACTTATTAAAAATGATACTTGGGAACTAGTACCACGTCGTCCCGACATGAACATTATTCGTAGCATGTGGTTATTTAAACAAAAGTTTCGTTCCAATGGCTCTTTAGAACGTTACAAAGCAAGGCTGGTATGCGACGGTCGTAGTCAACAGGTTGGAGTTGATTGTGGTGACACCTTCAGTCCGGTATTCAAACCCACCACTATCCGAACTGTTCTTACCCTGGCTCTCTCTAAATCATGGCCCATACACCAATTGGATGTCACAAATGCTTTCTTACACGGCCACTTACAGGAAACCGTATACGTGTACCAACCAATGGGATTTCGCCACCGGGACTATCCTGATCATGTTTGCCGCCTCAAGAAGTCTCTCTACGGCCTCAAACAAGCTCCAAGGGCTTGGTATCAACGATTCACCGATTTTGTCATTCGACATGGTTTCACTCAATGCAAAACGGATAATTCTTTGTTCATCTATCACCACGGCCATGATGTTGCCTATCTATTAATTTATGTGGACGATATCATTCTCACCACTTCCTCCGACCGACTGCGCCAACAACTCATGAGTATTCTTGCAGGCGAATTCGCTATAAAAGATTTGGGGCCCTTATCCTACTTTTTGGGCATATCGGTCACTAGAACAGGAAACTCACTTTTTTTGTCTCAACATGCGTACACAAAAGACATCATTCATCGGGCTGGTATGGACTTGTGCAAACCTGCAGCGACGCCGGTAGATACACAAAGTAAATTGGGTAGTGAACCGGACTCGCAGTTTGATGACCCTACCACGTACAGAAGCTTGGCCGGAGCATTACAGTACCTAACTTTCACGAGACCCGACATTGCATACGCGGTTCAGCAAATATGTATGCACATGCACTCCCCTTGCATCTCTCACTGGAACTCTCTTAAACATATCATCCGGTATTTACAAGGCACGGATGAGTACGGTCTTCATCTTCGCTCCTCCTCGGATCTCTTCATCCGTGCCTACACAGACGCTGATTGGGCAGGCTGCCCCGACCTCGCCGCTCCACATCTGGGTATTGTGTCTATCTAGGAGATAACTTGATATCATGGTCCTCTAAAAGGCAATCTACTGTTTCTCGTTCGAGTGCCAAGGCCAAATACCGCGGCGTTGCCAACGTAGTTGCAGAGATATGCTGGTTGCGAAACCTTCTCCTTGAGCTACATCGTCCTCTGAATAAAGCCTCACTAGTTTACTGCGACAATGTCAGCGCCATTTACTTATCTGGAAACCCGGTTCAACATCAGCGAACAAAGCACATCGAGCTCGACATTCACTTTGTCAGGGAGCACGTTCAAAAAGGGCTGGTCCGAATCCTACACACGCCGTCCCGCTTTCAGATTGCAGACATCTTTACCAAGGGTCTTCCTCGGGTTCTATTCGACGATTTTTGGAACAGTCTAAGCATACGTGTGCCTCCCGCTTCGACTGCGGGGGTGTAATAGACACCTAAAATCATGCATACGTATATGGCAATGTAAATTAGTAATTAGCATAATATCAATCTCCAAAAATAGGAGATTCACTTGTATGGTAATATATTGTCCATTGTAAATGAGAGAAGACAATCAATTATTCATTACCTTACATTAACGTCCTTCATTTGTTAATTTTGGTCAAACCTACTCTGAACCTCCTAAACTAATAGCATGTTATCTTTATTACACACATAAGTTATTAAGTAATTCGGTATTATTGTCGGAGATACAAAACTGACTATTATTATTAATGGATTAGCACTTTTCATTGGTGATTTTATTATAGACTATCGCCCATAGATTATTGTCAATGGATTTATATTTGAATAGGTAGTTGACAAGCTAGGCCAGCGGATATAGAAATAGTTTAGCCATAAAAAAAATAAAAATAAAATAAAAAACCTTCATATAAGATGACTAGATGAGGAGTGTTTGAAGCTTATTATTAAAGAACACATGTTTATTGACTTTAGGTGTAAAAGGAGAGAAGGTTTTATTACAAAGTTGAAAGGTGATTATAATCTTAGTGTAGGTACCCACTATAAGGCTGAGGGGTGTGGGGCTTCAGCATGGGCGCGAGAGGCCATCCGCTCGCGCCCAGGGGCGCGAGCACCACACCACCGAGGCGCGAGAGGGGCGCGAGCACGGGAACCAAGGCGGGCGCAAGGCCGGTAGCGGGAGGAAAATGGCGTAAGTGGTTTGGGAATGCGTGAAGGAGCCGTTGGGATGAAGAAAAGAGCCGTTGGGCTCTTTAATTTTATTAAAAAAAAAGTTTTTCCTCTATATAAACCTTACCACACCCATTATCACATACCACACCCAAAATCACATAAAATAATTACCACAACTTCAAAAAAAACCCAAAATCAACCCATCTTCCAAACCTTTTTTTAAAAACATGGCTGGAAATTGGTACCCAAACCTACATTCAGATTATATTGACGATTTATGGTCGTCACCGGACCAACCGATGTTTTATTCGGAGCCGCAACAATCATCCGGCTTTCAACCATCCAACATACAACCGTCTCCTAACTTTGTTGTTCCGGAGACACAAGAATCACACGGTGAAGCTGCGGGACAAAGAAGACGCGTCCACCGGAAAAAACAAGTTGCAACGGACGGGTCGGGTTCGGCTTCGACTCCGAGGACGAAACGTAAAACCACTCCATGGTCATCGGATGAGAAGGAAGCCCTGTGTCGGGCTTGGATAGTCATTTCTGAGGATCGGCGTTGCGGTAATTGTTTTAACGTTTTTAAAAATGATTTTTAATAAAAAAGTTAAATAAAAAAGTTAAATGACTTACAAATTTATTTATGCATTTTGCAGCCGACTACCAAAAGAGCAAGGTCTTTTGGACAAAGGTTAGGGAGACGTTCTATTCGCTCGTTGGGAGTACAGAGTACAGCACTTCTGCCGCGTCGGATTGCCGCGTTGGATTCGACCTAAACATTGCGGGGGAGGAAACGTCTTCACCGCCGAGGAGGCGGCCATTGGGACGGGACGCCAAGGGGAAAAAACCGGCTGAGGGGGGAGCCGTAAACATCGTCGATCTTGTTGAATCCCTCAATAAATTCAACAAAACCATGGAGGTGGTCTCTAATGACAAAAAGGAAAAAAGTCGAATGAGAGATTTGGACTTCCTTACAAGAGACTTCAGTAACCTAAATCCGGTCGATCAAATGCTGATGGAAAAGCAAAAGGAACGTATCCGAAAGAGGTTGATCGAAGAAGACCAAGCCGAAGAATAAGAATAATGTTTTTTTAGTACTTTAATTTTTATTTTATTTTTAGATATTAATGTTTTTTTTAATGTGTGTTTTTTTTAATAATTTATGAGTTTTTTTTAATAATACGTTTTTTGAATATATCTATAAAAAAAAAAAAATCCGCTGGAGCCCCTGCTCGCGCCCCTCCACACCAGGGCCAGGGGCTCCAGCGGGGGCTCCAACACCCATCTTATCCAGTTTCTCTCTCTGCCACACGTCACAATATTATTGGCTGGAGCCCCCACTCGCGCCCCCGTTAGAGCCCCCCACACCCCTCAGCCTAAGGCATGCATTGATAGGTTTGCTCCAGTTGGACATTTAAGTAATAACACCCGTTTATTTTTATTTTTTTGGTATGCGTAACCAGGGCCGGCCTGTGGATCAACAAAACCAAACAAAAGTTTTAGGCCCCCACTAGCCTTTCAAATATATATAAAAAAACATTGTATATAAATATATTATAATGGACAAAATAAACTGAAAATTATGTATTGGTTTGGTGGTAAACTTGATTGTTGTCAAGCTATAGGTCATGCGAGACTTGTAATAAGTGTTTTTTCTCCACAATTGTCACGAAAGGACCACAAAATCTCATTTTAATTTAGACATCCATAATCATTGATCCAGCTTTGTACGTGACATATAATATTCGAGCCAAGTGTGGGTCACTTATCCTGATCCACTGGGCCGGCCCTAGGGGAGGCTGGGTGGTTGACGGCCCCCGACCCACACCCGCTAGGCCTGAATTTTTTTTAAAAAATCATATGTATTTTTATGAAAAAACGATATGTCTATTTAATGTTTAAATGGAATTACATAGCAATAGCTTGGTCTAGTGGCAAAGATGTATGACTCCCAACCAAAAGGTTGTGTGTTCTAGTCTTATTTGAGGTATGTTTAAGCCTATTTTTATACAAAAGTTTTTTACATAACCCAAATCATAACCAAGTAAACTCATTTAAAAAGTAATTTTAAACCTAACAAAATACTCCTTTTACTTAAAACCTAAAAAAAATTTTCGACTTCGACCCAAAATTTTTTCTCAATTCTCGAAGCCGGCGTGTCCACCCCTGGCCAAGGACATAAGTATGTATTCGTTAAACTGTTGCATTACAGAACTCTAGATGAGTATTTAACTCTAAACTAAAACAGTTATTATCAGTTCCTATACATGTAAATTCTGTATAACATTGCCCCCTTGGTGGGTCATGCATCTCAATTCTTACCCGTTCAAAATCCACTCACAATGACAATAATCCAAATCACAGTTAGCAATCATAAATTACTTAAAAGATATTACATGTATATTATATTAATCTCAACATATATTTCATGTCAGTAACTTCCGCATATATTAAAACCATTATGCATACTCTTGTGGTACATATTTAACTCTTAAAATCTCAATATATATATTGAAGAAATACGAATTCAATCGGGGTTAAACGGGTGTTTCCGCATGGTGTGGTTAGCTGAGAATCCTGAAATCGAGGAAGCGATGTACTGAGATATGCAAATACAAAAACAATTGTGTGGTGATGGTTAGAAGGGAGATACATTTCCTACTTCGAAAAGCGTCATCACCATCTTCATTGTGATCTCTCTATATATACAAGTGTCGAAGAGTGTAAAGCACAAAGATTTAGTTGATGTGCTAAAAGTTGTCTTTTTTTAACAGACAGATATTATATTAAAAAATGTTGAATTCGGCAAGAAGCCTAAAACAAAACAAACAACTTACATCAAGAGGAGAGGGGTTTTTAACCACTCTGTCCAAAGAAAATAAAACTTTATAGTTACTATGATCATACCATAAATACAAATAATGTAAAATAAAGTCAAAATTCTCTCTGTTTCTTAGCTTGGATGGTTGAAAGATGGATGTCTTCCTATATCTCCAAAGCACCCACCATGTCGAGAAAACGACCGCCTCAATAAATATTTTCTTCTTAGTGTTAATCCTCAACACTATTGTCTCCTTAACCATACCATCAAGCAACTCCATCAAGCATTTTCTTCTTAGTGTTAATCCTCAGCACTATTGTCTCCTTAACTGTGGTCCCCAAGCATACTTGCAACACCGGTGGTTCTACCCTGTTGGTGCTTTTTTTATACAGCTCTGGTACACTGACGGTAGTCCCAATTGTACCTCCCTCTGCGTGGTTTCTTGGACATATTCGTCCATGTGTGCACCTAGGTGTTTTCCTTCTTTGGCGTTTTCCTTTTACGGCACTTGGGCTTTCTTTTAAGTTCGAGCTTGAATCCGACCGGATCCAGGAATATATATTTTCATATGTTAAAATAATTTAGATTATTGGGTCCAAATATTATGCAATTACCATAATCGCTCTAGTAATCAACCTTGTAGTTATTTACACTCTACTTTAGAACTTTGTGGACCATATATCATCGTCATCATAATCATTATCGTACTCAATAAATCTCATCAATAGCAAAACTATGACAGGGTCTGAGAAGGGTAAGATGTAGACAACCTTACTCTACCCCGTATGAATAAAGAGGCTGCTTCCGATGAGACCCCCGGCTCGAGAGTAGTTTTGCATCAAGCCTGAGACATAAGGCACATAACACTCAACCATCAGGACACTTGCCGATTGGTGCGTGTACCCTTATCTTTCGGTATCAACGCCACCACATGATGCATGATTAACCTTCCGCCACTTTTAACGTTATTTTCACGAGATTAGTAAAATAACGTCAAAATTATTGCAATTTCACTTTTGCCCACCCGAAAATTCACATAAATATACATTATATGAGTGTACCGCAATAGCTTTCCCATTTGAAACAAAAAGATCAACACTCGTTAATAAAATAAGTTATGTTTAATCGAAGAAAGTAGGAGCATTTAATATGATGTCAAAGAGAGATGTATGATAAAATATATCTTCACCATTGAATTGATGTTATCCACTATGTTGCTAGGATGGTTATTGGAATTAGGGATGAGCGTTTGGTACTTGGTACCGGTACTGAACCGGTACCGGTATCAAAAAAGGTACTGAACCGGTACCGAATCGGTACCAAAGTTTTGAGTTTCGGGATCGGTACAGTACCGGTACGTTACGGTACGATACCGGTATTTCTCGAATTTTAACCTTCAATACCGGTACCGTTCTGGTACCGGTACCGAACCGAATATTTCGGAACCGGTACCAAGATTTGGCGATTTTCGGGATCGGTATTTTCAATAATGGTACCGAGCTCATCCCTAATTGGAATCAACCTAATCCATCAACTAAAAATATTTTCATTCTCATACTTTAATAGTGATTAATAATTTACTGATGTTATGTAAAAACTGTTAACATATGTAGTAGTGGCAGACCCATGGTATTTTTTCTCTACTGATGTCAGTTTTCTTCAACGCCTGTATGTCTGTTAACTTGATGCCCGAATTTTCGGTTTGGACTTTGGATAGGGCCATATCACATAAATAGTGATAAATTGTTGTCACTCTTAAATCTAATAATTACAATGCATGAGAGTAGGGGTGAGCAATTCGCAGTTCCGAACCACTAGAACCGGGGAACCGAAACCGAACCGGTAGATCTGAACCATATTATTGTATTTCGGGTCCGGTTCCGGTTCTTAAATTGGCTGAAAACTGTTCCCGGTTCGGTTCCGGTTAAACCGACGGTTCCAGTCATAGAACCGCTAGAACCGGGTTAGGTTTAAACTTTGAATATTATATTTAAAATCCTATTTATTTAATAGGCTTTCATACTTTCATGTACGAGCAACCATCCACGTTCTCACTTTTCCGGTTATATTAAATCCCTTACAATATCATAAACAATAATCATCTTTCATGACCATAAATCTGTTTTAAAAAAATAATGGTTTTCTGAAATATTTAGAGTTATTCTAATCTATTTTCAATCCCCTTTATTAAAATATAATATGTTGAAATTGATACTGTTTTATTTTATAGATTGTCGCTTGTTTCTTGCACCTTCTAATATTTCATATTTAGAATTTTAATTGAAAACCGGTTCTGGCAAGAACCGTTTAACTCGGTTCCGAATCGAAACGGAACCCTTAAAATACGGTTCGGTTCCGGTTCTTATATTTAGCATTTAACAGTTCCGGTTCGGTTTTGGTTCCGATTTAGTTCTTGCGATTCTGAACCGTTGCGCAGCCCTACATGAGAGGTAATGTTATTGTTCAATACAATATTCATATAGAAAGAACCACTAAAGCACTTCTTCAAACTCAAAACTGCATGGTTTTTTTTCTCGCGTTGTTTTTTCAAATGCAAAATTTATAGTTAGATATTTTTTAAGTTTTAAAAAATCGGGGTTGGTATAGAAAACGTAATATATGTTGCATATAAAAAACACCCCATATAGTGGGCCCGTTCATAAACATCAACGTCTCAAGGCTTAGACGTATAAGTGTGTATATCTTGTTTAACTACAAATATAAATGACAACAAAAAAAAATCTGAGCTCAATGAGAATACCCTAAACATCCGGGACGAGTATTTGGGTATAGGATTCAGAAAAAAAAATAATGAGTACAAGATTTGTGATGTCCACCCCGATTACTTGAAACTATATATAACGTAACCATAACCATATACCCGGAATTTTTAGTTTGTATATTTATTTAGTAATTTTTCACTCAATAGGGCTGTAAACGAACCGAACGAACACGAACAAGGCCTTGTTTATGTTCGTTCGTTAAGAAAATAATGTGTTCACGAACGGTTCCCGAATACTTACCGAACGAGATTTTATGTTCGTGTTCGTTCATTAACGAAATTAATGTGTTCATGAACGGTTCACGAACACAAATGAACACAAATAAAATCGGCAGAGCCTATAGATTGAGACCAATGTATTCATCAATGTGAATAATGAAAGCCTGTAAACGAATCGTATAAACACGAATAAAGGCATGCTCGTGTTTGTTCATTTAACTTTAAAAGAACACGAACACTTAATCGAACAAATATTTATGTTCATGTTCGTTTATATAAAAAGAGACATTTGTGTTCGTTTGTTTAAAATCTAAACGAACATAACTGAACAAAGATAAATGAACATAAATAAACAAGTATAAATAAACACAAACAAACATAAATGAACTTAAATAAAAACACTTAAATGAACATAAATTAATAAATATAAAAACCTTTAATCAGATTACCTATCTAGATAATATTTAATTATGTTTTATTAATACATAAATAAACAAAACATAAATAAACGGACATAAATGAACGTTCATGAACATAAATGAATGAACGGAACATGTATTCATGTTCGTTCGTTTAATTAAACGAACACAAAATTTTTGTTCATGTTCGTTTGTTTATTAAATAAACGAACATAAACGAACTTCCCGCCGAACGGTTCACGAATAGTTCCCGAACATTCGGTTCGTTTATAGGCCTAATTCTCTAGTAGTTTCATTACGTGAAAATGAACCTTTTTATTTTATATCTATCTATAATATATATAAACAAAACCCCTAAAATCCTACGTGTCGCGATGCGATCGCTCCCCCCTTTTATGGAAGCCACCAGATTACTTAATTTTTAAATGAGGGTCTCTCATTGATTTAACCCCAATTCATGGGTATGGGTCTTACCAAAACCAGATAGC
The DNA here is from genome assembly GCF_021521415.1 of Bidens hawaiensis. NCBI lineage: Eukaryota > Viridiplantae > Streptophyta > Magnoliopsida > Asterales > Asteraceae > Bidens > Bidens hawaiensis. The sequence goes on from NW_027496812.1 coordinate 27,413, forward strand.
TCTTAAACGGGTTATAACATCTCATTAAATTAAAAATTAATCTTACCAACTATTTGATATGAAAATCCTATAAAATAGGGATATACTAAAATTTAATATCTAATTTAAAAAGAAAAGGATATTATTTATAATTAATAAATAATTTTATAGTAAAAAAACATAAGCGGTCATGGGTCACAAAATCCAGATAGCTTTTAAACAGGTTATAACATGTTATTTATTTATGAAACTCTTTCATCATCAAACCTTAATTATATTATTAACTTTCTTACAATAAAGAAAATTAAAATTCAAAAAATAAATATTAAAAAACAAAAAATGTAAAACAATCATTCTCTCAAGCCATCAGATTGCTTTATTTGTAAATGAAGGTTTCTCACGCATTTGACCCGAATTCACGGGTAAAGGTCTCACCAAATCCAGATAGCTCTTAAACAGGTTATAACATCTTATTATATTAAAAATTAATCTCATAAAGTATTTGATATGAAAATCCTATAAAATAGGGATATACTAAAAATAAATATCATATTTTATTTAAAAAAGATATTATTTATAATTAAGAAATAATTTTATAATAAAAAAAATAAACGGGTAATGAGTATCACCAACCCCAGATAGCTTTTAAATCGGATTATAACATATAATTTATTTGTGAAACCATTTTATCATTAAACCTCAAGTATATTAATTACTAACTGATGTTTGGTTTATTTGTACATATTTATGTGTGTTAACTTACTTGTTTTACTCGTTTAGTTTAGGAACTATGGTACTTCATACATGTTTATTGTGTTTCAGGTCACAGGTACTTAACGCGCTTAATTTGGACCTATACGAGCATGGAATGAAGACCCGGGATCTCCAGCACGCTTACCGAGGCAATCATATGAACTTGCTGATTGAAGTGACCCATCGCATAGCGCGATGGGTGTTGAAGGTGGGGCATCGCTTCTACGCGATGCCCTGTAAATTAGACTGCGTTGACTTTTGGTCCATCGCGTAGCGATGGACCTGGAGAGGAGACCATCGCGCTACGCGATGGTCCACAGAATCGTGAAAGTTAGGGTTTTATTATATAACACATTTGGACGACCTTAGATGGCATTCTTCACCTTCTAGGCGATTTTCAGAGCAGAAGAGAGAGCCCCCATCACTTCCAGTCATCTCTAAGCATCATACATGGCCTACCAGATCATAACTGAAGCCCGAGAGATGCCGATGCGCGGCTAGTTCCTACGAGTCATACCCGGGATGTAGAATATTGTATCTTTCAGTTTTTCTCATGTATTAAGAACGAATTGATTGTAACCATCTTTGATTAATCTATGAGTATTGATGTCTAGTATTATTGTGCACTCAGTCAGTTTAGGTTTATTTCGATCAGAACAATTATTGTGCCAGTTGCTATGATAATTGCTTATAGGATTGTTTTGACTAGTTGAATGTGATGAAGCATACGTTTTCCCTTAGTTGAGTCACACTGGTAGGGACTGTTTGATAACCAGTGTCGTGTGTTAGTAAACGTGGATGCCTAAGGTTTATCTAGTTAGTCAATTGGTATTGGTCATTGATTGTTAATCTGTTAAGTTGCATGAGTTTGCTGTTAGGTTAACTGCTTGGATTCCCAGGTGTGATTTGCTTTTGTTAATTGTTGAAAGTAGTTTGCTTGTTTAATTAATATTAAAACCAACTTGTTTGCTAGTGTGATCAGCACTTAGTTAATTGAATATCTTCATAATGTTAGGAATCATTGTCACTGCACACTGACCACATACTCCTCGTGGTTCGATACCCTACTTACCCTAGCTTGCTTAGGTGATTAGGAACACTGATTTAATAGTTTTTGACTAGATAGCGACAGTCTAGCATCACTAACTTTCTTACAATAAATAAAGTTAAAATCCAAATATGCATTTATAAATATTAAAATAATATAAAACAACCCTCATAATGATAAAATCTAATGACGTATATTTTAATGCCATTATTATTAATCTAATCATGTTATTTACATATTTTAGACATTTCAAACATTTAATAGTACTTTGTATGTAATTTATCATATTTAGCCCAAGCAAAATTATAAATAGCATGGAAATGAGCTAATTAAATAATGTCATTCTAAACACAATCCGTTTAATTAAATAAACAGATTAACCCAAATACAATCCGCTAATTAAACTTGTTTGTTGTTGACTTGTTTCTACCAAATGACAAACATGTTTTTTAATTATCTTTTTTGTTTAATGGATGAAATGAAATAGACATTGACTTTCATAAGACCGTACTACAATTCCCTTTTGCTCTCCTATAAAACCCTCCATACGTTATCAGTTCTCTACACCTCAAACTTATTACTTCTTCAAGAAACTGTTTTGAGGTTCAAAAACAAATATGGAAGCATATTACAACCTAGTTCCAAAATATGAAGATTTTGCCTCCAACTTCCTTCCAAACTTCACTTCTTTTGAATCCAACATCTCTTCGATTATCGAACTTAACTCAAACATTATGTATGGTAACCGTCGACCTCAAACATCCGTTTTTAATTTCTCTCCATGTAACAACTCGAGTACTTCAAATGAAACCGATGAGGATCACATGATCATCAATGAGAGAAAGCATAGGAGGATGTTATCCAACCGTGAGTCGGCTAGGAGGTCAAGGGTGAGGAAACAAAGGCAGCTAGAAGAGCTATGCACCCTAGTGGACCGGCTCAGGAATGAGAACCATGGGCTCTTGGTTAAACTTAACCGGTTCTTGGAGTCACATGAAAAAGTTGTTGAAGAAAATGATAAGTTGAAGAAAGAATGTTTAGAGCTAAAGAAGTTGGTTAGTGAAGCTCAACTTGATAACACATATACCACTTTAGGAGATCTTCATGACGATGACCATGATGGTTGTGGTTACGGTTATGGTTATGCTCGTTTCAGGGTTCAGTCGTCCTGCAGATCTAACGTTGCGTCGACAACTTTGGATTCCTCCACTTTGCTTTAACTCGTGGTGTTGCTTGTGCTTTTATGATTATTATTGAAGAAATACTATTTTTTTGATAAAGAATATGCATGATGTTTTACTTTTGTTAGGTGGTGTGTATGGAACCATGTTCAATGCATATCTTGTAACTTACTAGCCAGTGTACAAACGACACGGTTGAAACTTATAAAGTTTTCTTGTTTATCTTAACCTTAATTGGATCAGTGTGGTTCATATTAATATATTGGTGATTTACATGTGTTGTGATTCCTGTTAATCGTTTGTTAATATCAAACCAATGAGTTTATGAAAGTAAATATATCAAATAAATAATGTTTAAATTCAATGAAATAAAATAAAGTTGTTAGTTTTAAGAATATGCATTATGTTTTACTTTTGCTGGGTGGTGTTGGGGTATTCCGAAACATTCAATGCATTTCTAGTGGCACCGTTCCAATACGCAAATGACACATTTAAGTTTCTTGTTTATCTTAACCTCAATTAAATTATTAGATAAAATATATTAATCCCATCCATCGACATAAAATTAATCATTACTGGCTAAAATGCATTGCTTAGGATTTTTCAAGTAAATGAAATTTACTGTTTATCGTATTTTAGACTAAGGTAGCTTTTGGTATAAAGGAATGAGAGACGAAGTTAAATGATTCAATATAAGGGAATTAAAAAAACCATATTTGGTTGTTATATGTTAATGGAATGAACCATTCCACAAATAATGAAATTTCTTTCAAACATAGGATTTTCATTCTTTAAAGTATATGTGTTTTTTTTTTCATTCATTCAAAAAATGGAATCAATAATTATAATAATAATAAAACATTATGATTTATTATTATCATATTAGGATTGATTATATTATAATTATTATTACGTTATCAAGGTTATATTATTATTATTATTGTTATTAATTTTATTATATTATCATTATTTTTGTATATTAATTATAATATAACAATTCTTATATTAGACTTATTATCGTATTATCAATATTAGTATTATTATTTCACAACTCAATGCTTCACAACATGCAGGTGTGGTTTAACAATTTTATAATTGTTTTTATTTGTTTAATGATCTCGTTGAAACGCGCAGGTCTTAAAAATGAGTTAATATGAATACTCATATAACTAATACTTATAATAATAATAATAATAATAATAATTAAAGTAGCTGATCATTCAGACGTAATTCTTTAGATGGTTTTTATATATCCATGTTAGTAGAGCCTTAAATTACTTATTTTCTTCTTTTTCCTCCTTTTCTGTCTTCCTCCGTTTTTGTTATCGTGCCTTGATTAGTCCTCACCCATTTTCTCTTTACATCACCATGTCGCCATAGTCCTACACTCCCACCTCATAAACAAATCGCAATCTAACATGCATAGAGGCGGACATAAAACCCCATTCCGAACCCTACTTGAACCCGAAATCGGTATACTTGATCCGCGATTACGAACCATGTTTCAATTTCTCAGAGAAACCGTACCCGACCCCCAAACCAAACCGGACCGACCGAAACCAATTCCACCTCTACCCAATAACTTGGACCGACCCAGCCCGGGAAAACCGGCCAAAACCCAGTCAAAACCCCGGACCCGACCTGGTTTTTGACTTTGTTGACCAACCCAAAGCCGGTTCCTACCCTGTTCACGGATTGGGCCATATTCAACAAAAACCTTATAAATCAAAGGCCCACTATAAAGCCCAGTTTTCCTAATGGCGCCAAGAGCAACTTCCACCAGATATTATTATTATTATTATTATTATTATTATTATTATTATTATTATTACGTTATCTTTAATTCTTCACAAATTCAAACATGGTTTCTTCTCTATCTTTTAATCCTCCAATATCTTTCAGAAGCCATAACACCTGTAAAAGATCTCATAACCCAATTAAAAATACAATTACATCCATGGCTAAACAAATCCACTTCAATCACGACGGTTCAACCACCACCAAGCTTCTGGTCAGTCACATTTCCACTACTATTATTAATACTAATATCATTCTTATTGAATTGGGTTTCATTAGGCTGGTGTGACCAAAGTGGCTGAGCTAATTGGAGTCACCTTAGGTCCCAAGGGTAGAAATGTGGTGCTGCAAAACAAGTATGGTCCGCCCAAGATTGTTAATGATGGTGAAACTGTGCTTAAAGAGGTTTGTCCACCAACTGTTTGTTGAAATGCCTCTGTTAGTTTTCTAAAAGTTTTTAACCGAACGAAATTTCTCGGATGTTTTATTTGACTTGGCTAAGCGAGAACGGTCAATATCAACGGTTCGGTTCAGCTGCCAAGTTTGTGTTGGTGTGATTTTTTAACTTTCATATTCATATGCTAATTTTACATTACATATAAGTTATTGCATAATGCTCACATATATTTTTGTTTTATAGTTAATAATTTTGCTTAAATCTATATGATAAGATTAGAAAGTCCTTAAGATGTATTAAAAACCTTCAGTGAACAAATTAATGTAAACGTACGTAAACGAACGCATTATTGCACGCTCACGAAGAAAATTGAACGAACATGGTCTCTATTCATGTTCGTTCATTTATTATAGGAACAAACATAAACAAACTTCCTGCCGGACAATTCACCGAGCGTTCGGTTCATTTACAGCCCGAAATGCATCTATATAGTTAGTGGTTAAGTTGCATCATCAATGTTCAGTTTTGTAAATGTTTCTGTGAGTTGCCCACCAATTTTTTGTGGAAATGCCTCTGTTAGTTTTGTAATTTAACTTTTGTTGAAGAGAAACGATAAGTTAATTTTTTAACATATTATGTCTTAGATTAATGTTTTATTCAGATTCAACTTGAGGACCCTCTCGAGAATGTCGGTGTGAAGCTTGTGAGACAAGCGGGTGCGAAAACGAATGATTTAGCGGGTGACGGTTCATCCACATCTATCATGCTTGCACATGGCCTCATTACAGAAGGCGTGAAGGTAAAAAAAAATATATTAATAATAATAGTTTTTAACAATGAAACTTGAACTAAACTTTTGATATCATTAAGGTTATTGCAGCAGGCGTTAATCCTATACAAGTATCGCGAGGGATTCAGAGAACCGCAGACGCTTTAGTTTTAGAACTCAAGTTAATGTCTAGAGAGGTAATCTTGGGTGGATATAACCAATAAATGAATACGAAAGCTATTAAGTTTTAATAAACTTTGATCGTAATTATGCTTTGTAGGTTGAGGATCATGAACTTGCAGATGTTGCTGCAATCAGTGCGGGTAATGATTTTGAAGTCGGGAGCATGATTTCTGAAGCAGTTCAAAGAGTAGGCAGACATGGTGTTATTACTATTGAGAAAGGAAATTCTGCTGAGAATAATTTACAGATTGTAGAGGGGATGCAATTTGATCGCGGTTATTTGTCTAAATATTTTACCGATCGAAGAACCATGAAAGCAGAATTTCAAGATTGCAAGGTAAGGTTTCTTGATTCCGAAAAAAGTAGTATACTTTGACTTGAGGTCACATGATCATGGACTAATGTTGGCTTCAAAAAGTATGAATTGCATTTGTTAGAAAGTTTGAAGAAATGGTGTGTTTGACCTAAAAAGGTATACTTTGACTTGCAGCTACTTTTGGTTGACAAAATAATTACAAACCCGAAGGAGATATATAAAATATTGGACATCGTGGTCAAAGGGAATTATCCAATTGTGATAATTGCAGAGGGTATTGAGAAGGAAGCTTTGGCTCCAATAATTAGAAATAAACTTAAAGGGATAATAAAGGCAGCAGCCGTTAAAGCACCTGCCTTCGGTGACCGCAAGAGCCATTATTTAGACGATATTGCAATTTTAACCAGAGGTAAGTCAAATGTTGACTAATGCTAACTAGTGATGGGTGATGTCTGATATGGTTTTTGTAGGGACTGTGGTCAGGGATGATGCTGGTTTGACCCTTGACCGGGTCAAAGAGGATATGTTTGGAACCGCTAGTAAGGTTGTAATTACTAAAGACTTGACATTAATAGTTACTGATGGGACCACTCAAGCCACAGTCAAGAAACGGGCCAATCAAATCCAAAGGCTTGTTGAGGTGCACGCTTAGTTTATGCAAATATTTTGCAAAAGTTTTAAGTTGACTTAGTCAATAGTCTATCTATTTTGCAGAACACTGAAGAAAATTTCCAAAAGAAAATTCTTAACGAACGCATCGCTCGATTATCAGGAGGAATTGCCATTATTAAAGTAAGCTCGATACACTTGAAATTTAATAATATTTCTTCATTTCTTGCAATTTGACAGTTGAAATTTTATAAAATTGTTAGGTTGGAGCTCAAACACAAGTTGAATTGAAGGATAAACAATTAAGGATGGAGGATGCAGTTAATGCTACCAAGGTAGGTTGATGTTGACTTAATCATGGTCAATTTGTTGACTTTCTTTACCTAATCTTAATCCTTCCACATTTTTATCAAGGCTGCTATCGAGGAAGGCGTGGTAGTTGGTGGCGGTTGTTGTCTTTTAAGGCTATCTTTAAAGATAAATGAAATTAAAAAACTTATGGATAATGAGGAACAGAAGGTAATCTCCAATCTCACAAACATCTTTACATTTTCACATTTTGCTACTGTTATTTAGTAATCTTTTTTATATAAATATTAAGATAGGAGCCGAAATATTCAAACGAGCATTGGAATACCCTGCAAGGCAGATAGCTAAAAACGCTGGTGTCAACGGTAGTGTTGTTATAGAGAAGGTATGCTATATTGCCATCCCTATGTTATATCTATTTTAAAAATATTTACAAGTTTTTTTGATTGGTTTTAGGTTTTATCGAATGATGATATTAGATATGGGTATAATGCTGCAAGAAACCAGTATGAAGATTTGATGGTGGTTGGTATTATAGACCCGACAAAAGTGGTACGATGCTGTATAGAACATGCTGCATCGGTTGCAAAGACGTTTTTGACCTCGGACGCTGTTGTGATTGACATTGATGGGCCGGTGGTTGAAGGAATGAGACCACCAAAGCAAACACCAAAGCCAATGCCAATGCCAACATCGGGTAATATAGGAACGGGCCTGATGGGCTTTTGAGATTTTGTAGATTAATTCGACTGTTTTATGAAGTTGTTCGTGACTGTGAACTATGAATTGAGAAGTGTTTCAAACGAGAAAGCGAATCTGACAAGAGGATATAAAGAATGCATCGAAGAGGCGCCTACTTATTGCTTCGAGACTGTGATGTGATCCAGTTTTGTTGAGAATCCAAGCAGTGAAAAATTTTCGAAGGTGTAAGATTTGTTGTCTAATGTGTAACATTTGGTATATAGTAAACATGACATGATTTGAAGGAATTTACAGCCAAATATAAAGTTTTATAATATGAAAGTTTTAATTTGAGATCTCTAGGCAACTTTTTAGAATTTTTAATTTTTTATATTCACGTGCTACATCAAAAGATGTATAAAAAAACTATAATAATATTAAAGTTTCATTGCTATTTTCCCTAACGTTGTTTAAAGTTTAAACCTTTTCTCAAACATAAAACCAACTCAAACTTTATTAACTTCAACGATCATAGTGTACATCTTTGTCACAGACTAGACTTGAACTATCAATCAAAATTTATCAGCGAGCACCTTAGATACACGTTGGTTTAACTACTCGAGGTTTAATTACTTTCATTCATTGAATCAATTCAAAACTGAGTAACTTAAATGGGAAAGGTTTATAAAACTTAATTACTAATTAATGATCTTTAATGTTTAACCTAATTAGTAATGAACATTAAAAATAATTTTTAAATTGTAATCACATTCACTGTTCTAATTTAATAATCATAAATAAGTTATCCTACATGTTATTTTCCCATGTGGGATCTTCATTTTTATTAGGAACCTAACGTGGCATTCAATCATCTTACATTAATTAATAAACTTCAAAATTACAAACAAGTTGTACCTTGTGCAATTCAACTTGTACCGACGGGAATGCATGTAACCAGAAAACCTGATCCTAAACCGAAAAAACTAAATTGATACAACCAAACCGAAACAAAAACCGAAGATTGGTTTTATATTTTCTTTAAAACCAAACTGAACTTACAAAATTTCAATATTTTTATTTTAAAATTTTAGCAATTTATAGTACTTTAACCCATACATTTTACCCAAATGTAAAATAATCAATTAATTATTTTTGATCCAAAACTTTTTCCATTCCGAAATTTTCAAGCAAAAATAGCAAAACCAAAACTGAACGGAACCCAAAAACCGAATCCGAACAGTTTTTAAAACTCAAAAACCAGCATTTTGTTTTTGGTTCGGTTTTAGCCCAAAAACAAACCGAACCGACCCATATACACCAATCGTTGTACTAAGAATGAACTCAAGACGATACTGATACTAATCTCGAAAACGTCGATCCCGAAATTAGAATATGTGGTGCCGGTGTCAGTACCAAAAAGAGAAAAAGTGATGAGTTAAAGTAGTCATAAATGCAAAATAAACAAGTACAAGGACCAGTTTGAAACATAATAATATTCATCGTTGACGGCCTCGAATAAAACCCACTTTGCAAATCAATCGGAATCACAAATCCAACATCACCTCCAACTGCAGATCAATCACTTCCACATGGGTTTAATCGAAGCTCTTAATTCAATCAATTTTGAACAAGAATCCTTCCCAACATATGCGGATTTTGCAGCTCTTCCTGTCTTTGCTATCTTCTTCCCAACTGTTCGCTTTTTTCTTGATCGCTTCATTTTTGAGGTAAAGATTTCAGCTTTTGGGGTTAATTAGCAATTGGGTTTGTTTATTGGCTTGAAATTTGATCTGGGTTTCAATCAGTTTCTTGAATTAATGTGTTTTGCTATTGAATTAGTGTGAATGTTCTGGTTATTAATTATCAGATTTTGGAGGTAAAGTTTGAAGCTTTTGGGTTTAATTAGTGATTGGGTTTGGTTATTGGCTTGAAATTTATAGGTTTCTTGGAATAAGTTAGGTATTCGAGAATGTTAATTAGCAATCGGGTTTGATTACCGGGTTGAAGTATGATTTGAGTTTGAATCAGTTTCTTGAATCTATGTGTTTTGTTATTGAATTGGTTTAATTAGCAGATGTCTAGGTTTCTAGAATCTTGATGTACTGTATTGGTATATTGCAGTCAGATTCAGTGGTTTTGATGTAAACATGATAAGAGAATATTTGTTCAATGTACAACTAAATAAGTTTTATGTACAACCAGAAGCTGCATGTTTTCTGATTGTAACTAATTTTGACTCAGAAGTACATGAGGGATGTGAATCCCTTTAATAACATTGCTTTGAGGAGTTATGTTTAGAGCATGTTTGGGATTGAGTTTGAAAAATGCTTATTGGCTTATTGGTGTTTTCAAAAAGCCCATAAATTAAAATGTGTTTGGCAATCATAAAAGTCTTTCTTATTTTAGTTTTTTGAAAGGGTTAAAAAGCAGTTTTCCAAAAGCCCCAAATCCTGGCTTTTCAAAATGGCTTTTTGAAAAAGCTAATAAGCCAATAAGCATTTTTCAAACTCAATCCCAAACATGCTTTTAATTATCATGGATGGCCTTTAAAGTGATCAAGCTAGAATTCAATTTAAGATATGAAAATTTATTCGATTATGTTTAACGTATTAAATGATTTGAGTGGTTTGTGAACCTGGGCATGATTTGATGCCGGATTTGGTAGGGAAAAGCATGTGCTTTATTATTATTTTTTTGATTTATATAAAGAAATCCGGGATGCAACATATGAACTGAATAGGTTAGAAACCTGTGTATTACATGGGTTGAATAAATGTTATGCTATTCAAGTGGATTTTTTTTCCGGATAAATGCTACACGGGATTCTGGTGAGTAGCAAGCCATGCGTTTTTTTTTTTGGGAAGATTTGGTAAGCGGATTTTGGTGACACGTGGAAACATCAATTAAGCAGGATGATTAGAAGATTTGATTATATGTTTTGTCATTTATGTAAAAAAGATAGAAATATATTTTTCATGTAATTGGAAAAAAAGTGAAGGGAAAAGAGTGCTAAAACAATTTTTTTGGTATGCAATAGTATTTAGGGTTTTAGTATTGAGTCCACTGTCCACGGGCCCGATTTCTATAAGTTCCAATAGCCACGTGACACCCAAGATACTCATTTATTAGAGCAGATAGATATTTAATATAGAGTATTTATGTTGACAATCAGGTGACATGTTGCAGCGTGTAGGTAGGTGGTTAATATTTGATAAGGACCACCAGAAGCTGGATGTTGAAACAGATGACAGAAAAAAGAAGATAAGAAAATTTAAAGAATCCGCTTGGAAATGCATTTATTATCTTTCAGCAGAAGTATTAGCCTTAGCTGTAACTTACAACGAACCGTGGTTCACCAACACAAACAACTTCTGGTTAGGTCCCGGTGAACAGAGATGGCCGGACCAAAAAATGAAGTAATCCGTCTTCCATCCTACACAATCAATACTCAACAATAATATTAATAAGAATAATAATAATCTTCGTTAACATATTTCCAGGCTAAAACTGAAAGGTCTATACATGTACACGGGTGGATTCTATACGTATTCCATCTTTGCTTTGATATTTTGGGAAACAAGAAGATCGGATTTTGGTGTGTCAATGGGCCATCATGTTGCAACCGCAATTCTCATTGCAATGTCTTATATATGCAGGTTTTTATATGTTTTTTTCCTTGTATAGAAATTTAGGATGGTTATATATGTATATTAACTTTTTTGTATATTTTGTGTAGGTTTGCTCGTGCTGGTTCGGTTATTCTAGCACTTCATGATGCAAGTGACGTGTTTCTTGAAGTCGGCAAGATGTCTAAATATAGCGGTGCAGAAGCACTCGCAAGCTTTTCATTTGTCGTGTTTGTAATTTCGTGGGTGGTGCTTCGCCTTATTTATTACCCGTTTTGGATATTGTGGAGTACAAGGTTAGAAAATATCATTTGGTTCTCATAATAAGCGCGCTTATGCGATAATAACAATAACAATAATAATATAATATCTTTTTTTCTCTTTTGAAAATTTCAGTTATGAAGTAGTTATGACTTTGGATAAGGAGAAGCATATTAAGGAGGGCCCGCTCTACTATTACATATTCAACACGCTTCTTTACTGTTTGCTTGTTCTTCACGTGTATTGGTGGGTGCTAATGTACCGCATGCTCGTTAAACAAATTCAAGACAGAGGCAAACTCAGTGACGATGTTCGTTCTGGTAAGTTAAATGTTTTATTACAACTTTACATTTCATTAATCTATATTTATTTTTAAAATACGCTCGTTAGGAAAATCAGAATTTGAAATATATTGTCTTGACGTGTTTGCAGATTCAGATAGTGATAGTGATAAAGAACACGAAGATTGATCTCTCGTTTCAATTTAGTTTAAGGTAATGCAATATTCAAATATCCATTTTTAACCTTTCAAGATTTTAGCAAGGTTCTTTCTTTTTATCCGGATTAAATAAAAACGAACATGTTTTACGATTCTGTTTTCGTTTACAGGTGGGATGAGATTTTTTGTCATATCATCTTAAACAAAATGTCCAAATTGAGTTCCTGCATAGTGTTATGTTAATGAACAGACTTATATAGATAGCGAGTCAAAACTGCTATAGAAAAGTCAACTTTTGTCCTGGTTCACATACGATTGATGATGTTTTTTTTGGTTTGTTGATAGTTTTGTCTTCTTGTTTTCTCACCTGACTTGTTATCATCAAGGAACCTTGGTGAGTCAACTTCATTCATGTAACATTAAATTCCCGGTTCGTTAGACGTTGTAATTGGTTCATGCTTTGCATTTGGTACTTTCTGTTTATATAATTGGTTCGCTTTAAGGGCTGCGTCGGTTGCATTAGTCGCACCTATTGAAGGTGGTTGTCATAATGAGATGATTATCGATAATCACGCTAGTTACATACTATATAAATATTTGTTATGTTAATATCAAAAAGTATGAATACTCGCCAGCTTCAGTCAAAGAACACGCGATCACCAAAACGCTCATTGGCCAATGTATTATTATTCTCGAGCATGTATTGATACTTGATTCGGTTCAAACATGTAACCTTGCTGGAATGAAAAGGGGTCCCGCTTATGAAAAGTTAGAGTTGTTTCGCATTCGGAAGTGTTGTGGAAGGGTTGGGTGCAAACGAACGGACGAATTTTGAATCGTTATTAACACGTTTTGGGTTGGGTTGAGTTGGAAGCTAAATTTGAGTTGGTTTGTTTAAACTTGTGGTTTCTTTGTGTAATGAGTTGGTACATGTGAAGTGTACACAGGTCCTTTCTTGCTTCTATGGTAACTTGTGTTAAGATGTGTTCAACTGTACAAGAGAAGCCAATATTGCTTATTTCCATAAGCAAACTATTTATTTATTTACATAAAAAAAAGTGATCAAATTGTTATCTTTTAAGCCATGAGAACCTGTGACCAGAAAATTCACAAGAACCGTCAATACCTTGCAATTCAATGAGATTAGATAAATCACAGCTTGTGCTAGACGTATGACCTCATGAACAGATGAAAGGGAATCATATATATACCTATCACTTAATAGTCCCTTATAGGTTATAACCAAAGTTTATATACAAGGAAGTGTGTTTTTATCCTTTTGTAATGGGGTGTGTAATGACATGATATTAACTATTAATTTTGTCTAAATAATCCTTCAGGAGGATGCCATAATCTTAGTTATTTTTTTAATTTCTAGGATTTTTTTGTTATTTCTAGTTAGCCAAAATAAATGGTCAACATGCATGATGACTTTCCCTAATTACAATATTACATAATCAAACATAATCTTGGTCTTATCATTTTTATATTCTAAATTGCATCATTCACATTAAACTTAATCATCCAAAACCTAAACTACTCTAACCTCTTAACCACATGCAGGACCCACGCCACACCGGAAGTCGTAGCATACAAACACTTAACAAAGTATACAAACGGGTCATCTGGGACCAAGTAGAAGCTTTTGTAACACGCACTCGCTCACCTATTTCATTTCGACTTTTTGAGCCAAAATAGTTGAAATGGTAAAAAAAAATAGTGAAATTCGGTTTTTGTCAATGTTGTTTGTCCAAATATACGGTTTTAGTCAAATAGTTTTAAATCTACGATTTGCATCCCCTGTGGTATTATTTCACTTGCAATAAAACCTAACCCCACTAACCCCGTTAAGTCTGATCAGTAAACCTATCAGCGTGTCTCTCACGTGAGGGACAATTTTGTCCTTTTTTGTTCCCAAATACTTCTCAGCCCCTCACGTGAGGGGGCTTGCGAATTAGGACTGGGGTTTATTTACGGAGAAAAGGGACAAAACTGCCCGCCACGTGAGGGGTGATAGATTTAACAACCAGACTTAACGGGGTTAGTGGGGTCGGGTTTAATTGCAAGTGAATTGAAACCACAGGGAAGAAAATCACAGATTTGAAAATACTTGACTAAACCGCTGATTTGGACAAACCACAGAAACAAAAACCACAGTTTACTAAAAAAATCTCATATAATCAAATTAAAGTTATAATTTGGCAACTTGCCTTGATGACACACAACTTGAAACTTTTGGTTCTAGGATGCCCACCAACCAAACCAAGAGTGGTTACATCCTCTCTTGACTAAAAACATATTTTTCACACACGAAAGCAACATATTACCACCCATATATAGCCTAAGTCCCAACCATTTAAATTAAGTACCACCCAAGAAACATTAAATCAACACACACACAAGCACAATGCAAATCATATCAACCATCTTGATCATTCTTTCATGTTTCATCATATGTTGCCTCAAATTCTTGCATGCAACCGACCCACCATTAACTTTAGATTATTACCGATCTTCTTGCCCGAATGCAGAAGCCATTGTTAGGAAAGAAATGGAGTGTGCTGTGCTATCTGATCTCAGAAATGCCGCTTTTATCTTACGGTTACATTTCCATGATTGCTTCGTCCAGGTGTGTTGCTGTGAAACAGTCCAAAATCGGTCATAGGCTTGGTTTCACGGTTGTTGTTTTTTTCGGGTTAGAAATTTTCAAACCATATCCAAGGGTTTGGTTTATGGTTATAATCGAAAATGGTTGGAAGTAACCGAACTTGACCATAAGAGAGCTTTTTAACTTTTTATATTTTACGCGAGCTTTTAATTATTGGAAGTTAGAATATGCATGGTAGCACTTTGCTTGTCGTAACATTATCGTTTCATTATTTCGTTCGTCTCTAATTAATGCATTTTTCTATTATAAGGCCATAAGCCAAACCATTACTAACAGTTTGACTTGAATACCATCAAAACCGGACTGTGAACACCTCTATCAACAAGAGTTTTGTTTTGTTTTGTTTTTTTTTTTAATTTGAGTTTGTTATTCTAATTGTTACTTGATCTAGGGTTGTGACGGATCAGTGTTGCTTGATGATACATACACTTTACAAGGAGAAAAGAAGGCTCCGACTAACTTGAATGCTTTGAAAGGTTTCGAAATTATCGATAGAATAAAGAACAAGCTTGAATCCGAATGTCCTAACACAGTTTCATGTGCTGATGCTCTTACAATTGCTGCAAGAGATGCAACTGTGTTGGTAAGTTGATATATGCTGGTAATAAATATTCTAGCATTATAAATTTGTTTATTTTTATGATATTGTTTGTTACTTTGGCTATATAGGTTGGTGGACCTTATTGGGATGTCCCGGTTGGGCGAAAAGACTCTAAAGCCGCTAGCTTTTCGCTGGTGGAATCAAATATTCCTGGTGCAAACGACGGGCTTTTATCTATTATTGCTAAGTTTATGTATCAAAGCCTCTCGGTAACCGACATGGTGGCACTTTCCGGTAAGAGAAAGTTTTATAAGCATAAATCTAACAACTTTTTCCGTGCTTTTAATGTCATCAATGTTGTTTTTGTATAAATTGGTTTAATTAAGACTAAAGAGAAAATCAAAATAATAAACATATATAGGTACGAGTTAAGAGGTGTGCAGTACACACTCAAACATGTAGCGTCGCCAGGGGCTTAACCCCGTCAAAACTCTCTTCCGGCTCAAATTGTTACCTCATATTATTAAATTCTTATTATCATCTAACATAATCACTTTCAAAACTTTATTATAAAAGTTTAAATATTGTGGCAAAAATAGATATTTAACACTAGTTTCAAGATCAAATACAAATACTTCTTAACATGAAAATAGTAAGAACAAGTTTGTTGGTAATATTTGGTTTGCTTTTATAAGTGTTTGTTGTTATGTTATGCTCGTATTTTCTGATTATGAGACGTTATAACTATTTGTTAATTTATAGTTTGTTGTCATTATTAGGTTCTTTTCTTTTGCTGTTATAAGTATTTGATGTTATTATTTTGTTGCTGATTCTAATTCTTTTCTTGTTATCATAAGATATTCCTTATGTAGATCGGTGTTGTAGTTGCTTGTTCATAAAGCTCTAGTTTCGTTTAACTTATACAAGCATTGTTATAACATATGAAATGATCAACTATTGTCTAAGGTGCTCACACAATCGGGATGGCTCGTTGTACAAATTATCGAGCAAGAATCTACGGAGACTATCAAATAACTTCAACTATGAACAATATCGCGGAGTCAAACCTCAAAACCTTAAAATCAACATGCCCGGCTGCAGGAGGAGGAGATGATAACGAAGCCGCAATGGATTATGTTACACCTAACCTTTTCGACAACGCATATTACCACATACTTCTTAGAGGAGAAGGCCTTCTTAACTCTGATCAAGAACTATATTCCAGCTTTCTTGGAGTCCAAACAAGTAAACTTGTCAAGAAGTATGCAGAAGATCCAATGGCTTTTTTTCAACAGTTTCCTGAGTCTATGGTGAAATTAGGAAATATTACAAATCCTGAAACATATGTTGATGGTGAAGTTAGGAAGAATTGTAGGTTTGTGAACACATAAAGATGGTGGTCAGTTAACTTGTGTTGTGTAATATTTTTTTGTGTTTGTAATTTGAATTTGTGTTGTTTGTATGATGTATGAGACCACCTTCAATTAGGGGCTCAAGGATTATTTCTTTCTTTTAAAGAAATAATGTTTTTAAATACTTTTATTATAATGGTTAATATTTTTTTTATTCACGACATACGATTTATAAATGTTTAGATTACATCGAAACAGAAGGCAAACGGGAGACAAGCTGCGCCGCTACCCCTTTTTGAATAATGCTTTTGAAATAACACCATTTTAGGAAATATATTTTCAACCAACACTTTAAAAACTCATTTTTATTTAGCAAAATCATCATAGTGTTAAAACATCCACAACAACAAACATTTACAAACCGTCACATCAAATTTATATTAGATTTAAACTTCTTTAAAAAACCCTCACTTTTTTTTCATAGCATTCATAAATTGTCACATAGTCATCTACTTCTAGTATTTATATATAAAATTTTTATATTTAATATATATAAATACTATAATATATTTTAATTTTAAATAGATAATAAAAAAACAAAATCTTTTAAAATAAGCTTAAAAGTAACAAATAAGTAAAATTAAATTAACATTAAAAAATAAAACTAAAATAAAAAATAAAATACCCATCAGACAGACATATTAAGCTAAACATGTTGCGACTGACATATTTAGCTTTTCTTTGAACGTCCATTTTATTGATAAAAATAAACAACTAGACTAGACTAGAAAACAATATTACCCCCAATTACATTCACCAAATACAATGTATGCTCATCTCAAAACGAAAAAGAACACCATTTTTCCCAATCCAACGCCACTTGTTTTCCCCTATTCTTCACCCATATATAGATAAGTCTCTTGACATCTTCTGTGATTCTTTTTTATATGTAGCGCAAAATTACTCATTTCTGTACGAAATTTTTGAGTTATACTTACTGAGTCCGGTCACCCCCGACATTTTTGTCCAAGCTTCGCTACTGGGTAAGCTGACAATAAGCTGCACCAGAGGTGGGCATAAAACTCGGTTCCGGACTCGACTCGGAACCGGACCCAGTTCTACCCGACCCACGGGTACGAACCTAGCTTCAGTTTCTCCCTGGACCTGGTACTGACACGGACCCTCCGGAACCGGTTCCGCATGTACAACCCGGTTCTTGACCTTTGTTGACGAAACCCGAAACTGGTTCCTGAAAAACCCCAGTTTCCCACCTCTAAGTTGCGTGGCAATTAGCGATGTACAAAAAAAACGTTTGGAATCGGTTCGCTGCAAACTGACCCGAACCTGTTTGATAAAGAAACAGTTTCAACCAAACCCGGTCCCATACCTATCCCGTCAGTTCTATCACCGGTTCCCCTTCTGAACTACTAAACCGGTTTTAAAACCAAAACGAATCGATTTGGATAACGGGTATGGGCCGACTGAAAATCAAATGAAAACGTGAATATAATAAAATTATTATTATTCACATTTATTTACCTTCCACCGTCTCCGTCATCGTCACTCTTTAACCACCACCGTGGCGTGGAGGATCATCAGTCTTAATCGCTCACAGGTACCATTTTATATTATTATTATTATCTCTAACTCATTCATTCATATTATTATTATTATTATTACGATCCGCCTTTGATCATCACTTCCATTCGTTTATTGTCCCCAAATTCTTCCAATTGAATCAAAATTAATCAAATTCAATTGCATTCCTGTTTAATTCTTTAATCATTTCATCTAATTCATCTAGGTAATTAACCCCTGATTGTTGTTTTTTTAAATTATTAGGGTTAGGGTTTTCTTCAATTGTACGAATCTGTTTGATTTCATTTTTACATACATATGTACATTTATGAGTTATTTCATGTTTTCTTGACAAACAATTGATGGGTTACAATTTACAAATCAATTTTGGGGTTAATTTTGTTTATCTTGAGTCAAAAGTTTGACTTTTTACCCCAATCATTAGGAAGTAGTGGTGCGCAAATAACCCGGTTAACCGAACCGGTTTGAAATCGATTATACAGAAACCGGTTTGGTACCGATTGAAACCATAGGTTCGAAACCGGTTGTAATTTTCTCCACCAAAACTGATTGTAACCTGTTCAAGAAACCGGTTTTGCCCGAACCGAAACCGATCATAAACCGGTTTTGACTTTTGTTGACCAAACCGAATCGGTTTCAACCCAAGCCGGTTTTCAGTTTTAAACCGGTATGTGCACCTCTAGCAGGAAGTTCGTTTATGTTTGTTTATTTATGTCCGTTTGCATACTAATTGAAAATAATTAAATATTATCTGCATCAGTCATCTACTTAATGGTTTTATGTTTGTTTGTTTGTTAGTGTTCATTTATTTTTATTTGTGCTCATTTACGTCTGTTCGTATATATGTTCGTGAACTGTTTGTTTAGATTTTAAACTAACACAAACATGTTCATTTTCAAAACGAACGAACACGAACACTATTATTTGTCCGATTAAGTGTTCGTGTTTGTTTTAAGTTAACTGAACGAACACGAACATGAATATGCCATTGTTCGTGTTCGTTCGGTTTGTTTACAGGCCTAGATATGATGTACTTTTCTCTTTGAATTTGTTCTAGAAGACACAAGCTTTGTTGAGTGATTTCATATTTGATGTTTATGAATCAATTGGGCGGTTAATTATGACTTTTTCATTGATTTTTTCAGGTCATAAAGGGGTAAAATGCATGCTGAACAAGATTATATAAGTGATCTTCCTCAGAGTATTATTGAGACCATTCTCACAAAGTTGCCATTACGAGACGCTGTAAGAACATGCATATTATCTAACAAATGGAGGTACAAATGGGCTACACTTACGCAACTTGAGTTTGATGATAAATGTGTATCATGTACTCATGATAGAGCGCTTGCAGAGGTCAATCTTGTAAACTTTGTCACTCGGGTTCTTTTTCTTCATGATGGACCGATATTTAGATTCACTCTGTCTACTGGCTACTTGCAAAACTCCCCTGATGTGGATCAATGGCTACTGTTTTTATCGAGGAAAGATGTTAAAGAACTCGCTCTTGAGTTAGCTGACGGTGAGTGGTTTAGAGCACCTTCTTGTCTTTTCGCTTGTAGAAAGCTGGTTCGTTTGGAGTTGGTAAGATGTGAGTTGGACCCACCTTTATCGTTTAAAGGGTTTATGAATTTGAAGTATCTTAATCTTCAACAAGTTCTTATTGCTCCTGAAGCGGTTGAGAATCTTATCGCGTGTTGTCCGCTTCTTGAAAGTTTGACTTTGTCGTATTTTGATAGTTTGGAACTCACCATTCGTGCTCCGAGCCTTAAATATTTGATATTGGAAGGTGAGTTTAAAGATATATGTCTCGAGAATACTCCTATGCTAGTTGCTATATCTGTTGCCATGTATACGGCCGACGATGTTGCAGAACTTTTTGGTCAAAATTCAAGTTCTAACTTTGACAAGTTTCTTGGTGGTGTACCGTCTCTTGAGAGGCTTATCGGTCACATTTACTTTACAAAGGTTAGACTTTATGTTATATTGAACACGGGTCGTTGAGTTTGTTGACTTCTATGCTGATTTTTTCTTCATTTCATAGTATATGAGTGTAGGTAACAGTAACACTCTAGGGAAAACACAAATTACATATCAAAAGCTAAAGGTTATTGAGTTATATCAAGTAAGCTTTGAGGACATGAAAGAGATAATGGTGATTCTTCGTTTGATTTTAAGCGCGCCTAATCTTCAAGAACTTCAAATTTCCGTGAGTTTTGTATACAATGCTATCATTAATGTTAAGCATATTGCTCTGAGTTTTTTTTTATGCAGGGTTCATCGAATTCGTCACCGGCACTAGAAGCACCCGATTTGGATTTCTGGGAGAACGAGTGCCCGTGCGACTGCACATTTAAACAGCTTCAGATAGTGAAGATGACACAGATGTCGGATGTTCCTCACGAGATGAGATTTATAGAGTTTTTGCTTAGAAATTCACCGGTTCTTGAAGTTCTGAGCATTACCCCGAGTGTGTACGTGACAGATGGAAGATTAAACATGTTGATCGAGTTACTTAGGTTAAAACGCGCATCAGCAGAAGCCGAGATCATATTTGTTCAAGATCAGGTGTAAAAATGTTGCATTTATTCGAAGAGTCTTCGGTCTGGTTTCACCTTTGACATGATTTTTATATGATAACGATAACGATGGATTTGGTTCTCATATTATTTTTGTAAATCTTTTGCTTCTCATTTGGTTTAGTAATGGTTAGCGTGTTTAGTTGGGTCGATAGTCGATACAACCCAAACGTTTAGACCCTAAATCGTTATATACGGTCGCTTAGCTATTGGCCTGTTACGATGACCATATGGGCATATGGCCCTTAAAATGCACTAAGATATGAAGCACAAGGTAAGCCCATTAATATGATCATTCATATAAACTATTATAAGATCAAAAATTTAGTTGCATCAAACCTTTACTCCAAATAAACTTTATATAAACTATACTAAAATAAAAAATTTAGCTTAGTATAGCTTGATAAATATAGAAAAAAACGATTTTTAAAAGGGTCGTTATACTTTGCGTACAAATTGCATCATTAGCAAATGTGTAGCGAATACGTTTGGTTCTTTTCGCAAACCTCATAACCAAAGTCACTAACTATTTTCATGAAAATTCTTCATCTACGCCTCATCATCTCTCTTTAAACCCCCATATTATCCGGTGTGCACGCCTTTCTATTTCATCGCATCATTCCCGTCAGGCCGTCACCATCCAATTTGTCTTTTTTAAAAATATACCAATGATTCGATAGAAAATGATCAAAGATGTAAACGTAGTGGTTTCATTGTCAAATTATCATAAAGAAAATATGTTGGTCAGTGACATCAGAAATAATATTATATTAGAAACGCTAATTTTGTTTATTATATCGTACACCAACACTAAAAAATATTTATATCCATTACCCTTAAGTAAATATTGTGCTTTTTATACATCATGTTTCCACTTTAAATCCCTATCTACAAAAAATATCTCCAAGACAAAGACGTTTCCAAAAACTATTCAAACAGCTAACAATTGTGTTAATTTAATCGTGAACATCAGCAAATTTGTTATTCAAAAATATCCATTATGTATTTTATAAATCCCCGCGAACCTTAAAAATATATATGGTCCCTATTGTTAAAAAATTTATTAAACTCAATTTTCTATTAGTCTAGTTATGTGGATTAGAATTTTTTTCTTCGGAAATGTTACATGTGTAAGAAAGTGATAACTTGATGGTTTTTGTTTTCGGGTCACTTTCTTAAATTTTATTTTTGTTAAAGGTTGGGATGCATCGTCAGTTGATTTTGGCATGCTTATTAGACCATGCGTAGTTAAAACTAGGCACACCCGGACATTTGCGTCGTGTGACGCCTAGTCAGCTTTTGGTCATTTTGCAAAAAGTGAGTGTAGTGAAAAAAAATGTCTCCAAAACGTCTCTCTCTTCGTCTCCTCCTACCTCTCTCTCACAAAACCCTCAAATCCGTGCCATCCTAACGTTATGCTAAAACGTTTCGCCAAAAAAATTAACCCAAAACGTCAAGAGGGGCGACAACGTGCCCCGATGTTTTAGGCTTAAAACGTCTCTTACCGCCTCGACTACAGGCGGTCTTACAAGCATGTATAAATGTATAAGATATTTTGTTTTAAACAACCATGCATTGAAACCTACTAAATTAAGATAAGTCAATTCATAAGTTTCTGTATATCTTATATTAAAATATTACAATAAACTTTCTGGTTTTTAGTATAAGATATTTTAAAATATATTGTTTATTAATTTAGTATAAAAGTAATACTATTTATTTATGAGGATTATGATATATTAAAAATGATGTCAACTAGACAATACAAAAACAATTTTTTTTTTGTTCTTTTCTTTTTGCTTTTACTTTATCACACGTAAACAAGTCATAAACCTATAGACGGACGGTAGCAAACTACATTTTTTTTATTCAACTTTACATGATTGGTTTATAACTTTATATGTATTAGCAATTTTATATTACAAAAAACTAGTTTAAAAATAATTGATCACATTGACTAAATTAATTAAACCTAACTCGTAAAAAAAGTTGTAGAGTAACTTAATATAATAACCAAAACTAGTGAAATCGAAGCATAGCAAATCATAATAAATGAGAGTATTCATTTTATTGGCTAAAACGACCAGAGTCCGGCTTGCTGGAAGGATATTTTTCATTTGAGGCTGTAACTTATGTCTAATTTAAAGCGTCTGAAACCATATACTACTTTATTAAATTATAAACTTGTCAATTATGAACTTTTTAGTTTATTTTACCCTGTCGAACTCCTATCATTAGATAAATGTGTTTTTACAAAATACAAAATATGTTAATTTCATAATAAATATCCGTGTAGATGCTGAGTTGGTTTCATGTCTTCTATCACGACACGACAATCGGCCCAAAATGCCAAATCTCTAACCTGCTTTTCCTATATTGTCTTGTACTCCATACTCTATACACTTGTTTTCTACATTGTACATTATTTGTCATGGTGTTTTATTATATATCTGCCTAAATTTAATGTGTAACAAATTCACAATAATAAAAATGTATTGAAAAGAAAATTAATTTTATCATCATTTATAAAGAATTATGTTTCGTTTGCAATGTGAAAGATTAACATATGATAGAAATTGGTTACGAAGGGTGCAGTCATGATATTAATGATAGTGGCTTCCATTCAAATGATGCAAGTAATCACTAGACAAGACGTAAGATGGGTTGTTGTACATAATAAGTATTTAGTAGGTATGGTAAGGCATAACGTCTTGAATACCCAAGGACATGTGGATCGTGTCTAGAATAGTTGTCCCTCCATACCTACATTTCTTTCTTAGAGATTCACTAACATGTCGATTCAAAATCCACTCTTTAAGTATATATAAAACATTTTAATGACGAGAATATTATTATTATTATTATTATTATTATTATTATTATTATTATTATTATTATTATTATTATTATTATTATTATTATTATTATTATTATTATTATTATTATTATTATTATTATTATTATTATTATTATTATTATTATTATTATTATTATTATTATTATTATTATTATTATTATTATTATTATTATTATTATTATTATTATTATTATTATTATTATTATTATTATTATTATTATTATTATTATTATTATTATTATTATTATTATTATTATTATTATTATTATTATTATTATTATTATTATTATTATTATTATTATTATTATTATTATTATTATTATTATTATTATTATTATTATTATTATTATTATTATTATTATTATTATTATTATTATTATTATTATTATTATTATTATTATTATTATTATTATTATTATTATTATTATTATTATTATTATTATTATTATTATTATTATTATTATTATTATTATTATTATTATTATTATTATTATTATTATTATTATTATTATTATTATTATTATTATTATTATTATTATTATTATTATTATTATTATTATTATTATTATTATTATTATTATTATTATTATTATTATTATTATTATTATTATTATTATTATTATTATTATTATTATTATTATTATTATTATTATTATTATTATTATTATAAATGCTACCCACCAGAAGCTAGAGTAAGCATATCAATAACACAAACAGGGTTACAGAAGGAATTAAAATGGAAAACCATTATACAAGAAGAGGACCACACGATTGTTAAAAGTTTGGCTTGTATATTTAACGTTTCCTAGTTCGATGTGACGGTCTGGTCCAAGCGGGTTCCATACATTTTTCCATTGTTCAAATTTTACCTGCTTTGGTCGATTTAACCTGTATTATATCGAACCATTTTAAGCCAAATCTATTTTCACCATCCTTGAAACCCGCTTGACCCGTCTAGTTTACCAGGCTTAATTTCTCTAACGTAATGTATATTGTATTCTCATGATTTTCATAAATAGGTTCAGTTTTATTTAATAGTGTTTCGGCTTTGAATCATATGCATATCACTTAATTTTTAGCTAGCCATGTGCAAGTCAATAACCACCACATATGGCCTCAAACCCACATGGACCAGCATATTCGCATCAGTACACAGGGTCCTCACAAGTGTCTCGGTCATTTGTGACTCCTCAGCACACACCTTCATTCTTCTTCCAACACATTAACAGTTCACACTAGCTGATCAGCATGTTTTTGTCAATAGCAAAACAAATCATCCATGCCACACACAAGAGTCACATGTCACATCTTTAGCCCTTGTCTCACATTAAAATATCTTATTATTAATTCTGTTGGTGATCTGGTCCAAGTGGGTTCCATAGCCAGCATATCCTATCAAATATTCCATTCCAAATGGTTTCATATACATCATTTGGCTACTATAACATTCTAAGAATAAATCATGTTCATTGGATTACATCGAAACAGAAGGCAAGCGGGCAACAAGCTAATTATTCATTATCAATATAATATTCCATCCTAACAGTGCAAGATAAAACACTAAAACAATAGCATATCCAAATTCAAAGTCAAAACCCCTCTATAACAAAGAGATTTAGTACACACCACAATGACAATAAAACAACTAGAGCCATAACAATGGCTTTTATTCAACATATCAAATAACAAGAAGACATTAAAACAAGTAATAACCCTTCTTTAATACTCCTTTTCTTCATTATCCTTATCTTTCCAACTGTCACATTTCAAAACAGATCTAGGTGAGCCACAGCAGCTACCATCCTTCTTCACAAACTTCTGGTACACAATCCATCCTTCACATCCAACCTCTTCACAACTCTTCTCTTCCAAAACATA
Organism: Bidens hawaiensis; assembly: GCF_021521415.1. Taxonomy (NCBI): domain Eukaryota; kingdom Viridiplantae; phylum Streptophyta; class Magnoliopsida; order Asterales; family Asteraceae; genus Bidens; species Bidens hawaiensis. The sequence goes on from NW_027496812.1 coordinate 53,235, forward strand.
CCCTTCAACATCAACCGCACGAACCGTCTCCAACTCATTCGTTCCACCAACCGCAACCGAAAACTCACCCGGTTCAAAACAATCCAGCACCCGTTGAACCAGCTCGTCCAGGCTCATATCTTTAAAATCATACCCAACCGCTTCAAAGCTAGCGTAACTGAACCCGTCTTCTGGAGTCACATGAATGGTGGAGATCGCGCCTTGTTCGATAGCATTCATCGAGTACCCACACGGGTCGAACTCAAAATCACAAATTTCCGACTTCGGAAGTATCATTCGGATACCCGAACCATTTGTCATCGTTGCAGCCGAGCTCGAATCGGTTTTGTAGAAAACCGAAGCTTTTTCTCTGTCCAAACTAGTCATACACATCTCGAGCGTGTACACTTGATCGCGAGCCGACGGGCCTGACATGGGCCCAGCTGAAGCCAAATAAACAAACCACTTTTGGTGCTTATTGAACCCGCCCATTACATAAGCCTTGCTGGACAAACCGAGCTTTTCAAAATGACCATCCAGAACCGATACTTCTTCAGTAAAGCTGCGGTGCGGGTACGATTGAGCACTCGGGAAAATAAAGCAACCGCGCGTGTATCTTACTGACCAGACAGTAAGGTTAATCGATTCAGCGAGTTTCAATATGGCTGGGATTGAGAGAAGCAGTTTGGTGGTTCCACAAGTCTTGATAACAATTTTATAAGGGAACACAAAAAGACTCGACTCGGATAAAACGTACGAGTCTACATGCTCGTTAAACAAGGACGAAACGATTGTGCATTCAGCAGGGTTTAAGATCTCATCAAGTTGGGCTTTGGTTAGAGCCCGGAGACCTTGACCTTCGGGGTCAACAAAGACACTGGGCTCAAAAAAGGTTAACTCGAGCCTCTTTTCGTAGCCTTCAAAACCAATCGCAGACATGGTTTTCGGTTTTCAATAGAATCAACAAAAATAACAATAAAAGGGCTCAAATGACAGGAAAAGGAGGTAAAAAGAAGGGGAAACAATGTTAACTAAGAAACTAATTATAAAGCGGTAAATAAACGACGCCAGCAGACGCTAAAAGACCCTAATCGAAAGAGTCTCAGGACGGTTTGCGAGCGCACTGCATCGATGAAAACACATTATTATTAGCACATACATAATTACTGCAAGAAATATTAATGAAAATGAAAGAATAATGATAACCGAAGCTTACGTTGGAGTAAGCAGCAGATCTGAACTTCTTGATTCCTCCGTTTGGTCGAACGTCTTCAATGCTGTAACCTAAAGGAGCTTCATAAAAGGATTTACTACTGCTAGATTTCTTCCCACCTTTGCTCTCCATCATAACATTCAATTGTTCCTGTTTATCACAAAATATTACAATTGAAATCATCACAATCAATACACCATTCAAATTTTTAGCTTATTTCTTACAACACTGAACATATTTTCAATTATAAACTAGAGGATTGAACATTAGCCCGAACTCGTCTAAGGCTAGCTCGTGAGTAGTATTTTAAGCTCGACCTTAGCTTCTTATTACCTATTTTAAGTACATTTGTATTTACCTTTAGTATATATTTTACTTACGATTTTTATAATTATTATTATTATTATTATTATTATTATTATTATTATTATTATTATTTACTTATTTTTATAGCATTCCTTCATACATTAATAATTATTTATAAATATATATTATTAGTTTTTTAAGCTCAAGCTTAGCTTCTTTAAAGCTGTATTCTAAAGATTATTTATTTTTATTACCTACTTTAAGAAGATTTATATTTACCTATTGCATAAATTTTATATATAACATAATGATTATTTATTTATTTTTAAAACATTTCTTCATACATTAATAATTATTATATAAATATATATTATATTATGAATAGTTTTTAAGCTGGAGCTTATAGCTAAAGATTATTTATTACCAAATTTAGGAACATTAATATTTACCTTTTGTTGGCATTTTATTTTTATTTTTATATATAGCGTAATAATAATTATTTACTTATTTTTATAGTATTTCTGCATACATTAATAATTTTTACATAAACACATATTAAATTAAATGAAAGTTAAATAATAAATATTTAATAGGCTGGTTTAGGCTCGCGAAAACAAGCTTATTTTTACATATAAGCCCGTGCTCGAGCCCATTTAAGCTCGACTTGATTTCGAGTTTAGCAAGTCATGTAGATCAAGTCATGGAAAACAAGATCTGATTACACAGTTTTTGAAGCATTTAGAAAATAATAATAATAATAATAATAATAAACCCTAGGTTCTTAAATCAAGCACGCATTCATTCACAGATTACGATTTGAAAGCTATAAATCAAACACTTACAATTCAAAAGTTGTTAATTCGCCTATCGAACAATAAACCAATATCCGATCTGCAACAAAATAAAACCCTAAAACGTTAGTTACATAACAAAAAGCTCAAATTGAAAATCAGTAAAAGAGAATGAGACTATAAGCTTACGATTGATATAATAATAATAATCGGCCGGAGACGATTATCGGAAGAAGAGATTATATGATTTGCTTACGGGGTGGTGGTTGAATGTTGAAGGGAATAAATGATATAATAATAGTAGTTAAACGAAATGAGGGGTGGGTATATATAAGGATTTGGGGTTAATGTGAGCCACTAGTTTTTCTAAATATTACGTATTGTGCCATTGGGCTCGGTTCTCAAGATGGGTTGGTGAGGTGGGTTGCGTCTCAGCCACGAGTTTGGATATTATGATTATTCAAATTATTATAATTGGCGAAATAAAAATAAAAATAAAAAGGAAGTAATAAATATAAACAGGTTGGTGTCTGGTGTTAGGAGACTAGGGTTCTCAACTCAAGTTTGAATTTAACATGTGTCATTATTGGGTGGATATTGATAATGGAGGATTTGAGCTAGGTTTTGTGTAAAGGTTGTCAGTTCTTAGTTCTAACCCTTAGCCCACCTAAGTTTTCGTCCCACCGTGTGTTACGCCAGAGAATTATGCTCTTGTGGTGGTAGCCGGAGGTATGGTTTCCTGGGGAAACGATCAAGCCAAACTTCTGAAGCCAGCGTGGCCCTTGTTGAGATAGCATAGTCTGGCCAGAGTGGGACATCGGGGCTCTTCAAATTTAAAGAGTGCAATACCTCAAATACAATAAATTCGTCGTTTAAAATAAAAAAAAAATATTTAATATAAACAAATCATTATGTTTTTTATAAAAGACATGATTTTGATTTAATTTTAATACACTTATTAACAAGTTTTTTTACTTAAAATTCACATAACCTTTTTTTTCTAATAATCAACAAAGCTCGGTCAATCAAATGCATCCTTGATAAAGGCCATCCACGCATGTGATTATAGGTGACTTGGACCGCCACTAATTTCAAAAAGGCCCATCACCCAAAGACTTACTATGATAAAACTCCTGACTCGCGTACAATATTTTGTCATTAACGAGACCAAAACCAACAAAAGTCTATAGAGAAAGTAAAGTAACCAGCGTACCGCTAAATGATAGAGTATTGCTTCTTTGGTATCCATCTAATTTACTTGCAAAGATTTGAATTAATCACTTCACTTTGAAAGAAAAATCACCATACCGTTAAGAAAATTTGTTCTTGAGTTTTAACGTAAGTATTTAATATTTAGTTTGTGTAATGACATTGTTTTTAATTTTTTAAATGTAAAGAAATCGTTTTGGGCGTGTCTTGTTATATTGTTTTTCGTTTTTTGTTTTTTTTTTTTTGGTTTTTTTTTTTTGTGTTTTCTTTTTGTTAATTAAAGATAAACAAATGATACGAATCGTATCATAAATGTGTTCGATAATGATAATTATGTTCATTCAAAAGCAAATCTCTATTAAAAGGTTTGACTTTAAATTCAGGATAACTTTTTTATATCTTTTTAACTTGATATCATCATAATTATTCAAAGCAAATCATGATATGAAGCATACTTAAAGTATTCTTGGATTTATGAATATTATATTTGTTTTTCTTTAAAAGTTGGATTGACATACAAAAGCTTTTAAGTGTAATAAGAAAGGTATGATGATCATATAAATTATATATGTTTAATGATATAGACAAGTATGAATTATTTTGAAAGTGTATAAGAGAATATTTGATACTAAATTTTTTGGTAGGGTAAATATGTTTGTAACAGCCAAATAAACACTATCAAAATATTGTTCGTTTTGTCTTTGATCTGTTGTCTGTCCACAAACTCACGATTTTATTTTAACCAAACAAATGGCTCGTTCAAAAAATAAACGTATCTCGGTAAAGAATGCTTCTACTATTTTCAAAATTTGTAATATAGTAATAAGAATCATATTGAAATTATGACCTACTTTTGTCTACAACAAAATTATTTTTCAACCTACTTTTCAAAATGATCATAATCTTTTGCTTCATGGAGCCGAACTCTATGACCATCACCAACCAAACTCCTAATTATGTGTCACTACCACATAATCCTCAACCCAGCCACCCACTTGTTAGTTGTAGAACAAATTTGTGAGAAATTACTTGATTAAATCGTCAACTCGACTCTAAACAAATTTGTGAGAAATGTTTAAACTGGTGATTTGATTTTAAATTTCTTGATTAAGTTGGACCATGAACACCCATAACATTAATCGAATCATTTGACTTTCAAAAGCTATGAAAAGTTTAATGTTACTGTTTTCTATTCTAATTTCACTCAAAACACGTTTACTGATGTTTCCAACAAATCAAAACATATTTAGACGTTTTGATCATGCTTTTAGTTTGGATATACTTATCAAAGCCTACACGAAAACCCTAAGTAATTTGATTACTTAAAATTCTAGCTAATATCTACTACTTATACCCTATTCATCCGAGTATATCTTGGATTTCCAAAAAAAACTTCTTACTGCTTATTAGTCATTTCTTTCGTACGAGGTTTTTTTAATACAAGTTAATATTGTTATAATTATTTTTTAATGTTCCCTTAAAACTAAATTTTATTACTTAAAAAAAATACATTTTGTTGCTGTCATTGGCTAAGTTTTTATGTTACCTTGCATTTTATATGTTTCGACATAACACAAAAGTTCTCACGTGAAGTATCCTCAATCTTTATACCATCATATCTCGTCTGCTTTTTTTTTTCTGAATCTTTTTTAAACACAATTATTTGTTTCAATTGCATTACGTTTTCTTTTGTATTTTGTAGTGATGTCTTATCTCAACTACCTATTTAGAGAACCATCGTATTCGACAACACGGTCGTGCTATCGTGTTATTTGAGTGTTTATAATCGTAGATGAATGTGATCAAGGTTTCAGATGCTTATAGTCTTAATAATCATGTCCAACCCACTTTAACCAGAGAAGCTATAAGATCTAAGTTTGTGTGTTGTCGTTGAAGCCGGACTCCGAATTCATCTAATAATATTGTTCCATGCAGTGCTGACTGGACACTCACTGAAGCCACTGCTGAAGCCGCATGAGTCTGTTGTGGTTCAGGCGAACGGTGACGTCAACGAATTGTCTGTTTTGTTATTTTTTTTTAATATAACGTAATTATATAACTAAAAAACTAATTTATATAATTAGAGAAACACTAAACATCCTAATAACATAAAAAGAATTAAACATCTTAAAAATATATATAAAAAAAACAAATTTAAGAATAAAAATACAAATTTATTCCCGATCTCCGCTGCCTCCTGCTCTTCGCTTTTGTTCTTGATCTGCTTTGATTTTCTCAAGAACAAACGCTTGTTCTTGTTTGAATACATCTCGGCACATATAGTTGAGGTTGCTAAAATTCTTGGTAAGAAAATCTATCTTCCTAAATCTGTCTTTTGAAAGTTTCGCCATGATTGCCGCCTTGATACTACTCGATATTTTGTGTATGTCTTTGACAAATTCCGGATCGACCTCGGTACTTGTGGTTGATCTGTTTCCCTGGTCCCTTCCGGGTGGTCAGCGTAGGACTCGTGGTTGATCTTTTTGCCCATACACGTTTAGGTCGATCCTTACATGAGCGTCCAAGTAACTAACTCGACCCATTTCGAGCACAACTTGAGTATTTGCCACAAGTGATCCTCATCCCACATTTTTGTCGTTCTGTACTTGTTTAACACTCTGGCCTTCCATTCGTCGCATGTGAATTTGTAGACTTGAAAATCATCGCTCCCGCCCGGTCGCATTCGACGACTGTTTCAGTTACGTAAATTTGTAAAAAGTCCGACAAATTTGCGAGTTTCAGACCATCTTTCCGATATCATATTATCGTTACAGTCCGTACTTCTCACCATCTTATAGAACAACTCTCGCAATTTCCCCCAAAAATATACATTGTTTTTGATAGTCCGCTACAATTAAATAAAGATAAGTTTCAAACATATTTTTAAAATTTTATACAAAACAAAAAATAAAGGTTAAAAAAATACCGGCTTGTCGATGTTCGGATATTCCAACCTAAGCACGACACAAAGCTTTTTTCTCCTCTTTTGTCAAGGAGTTCATTTTCTTTTTGTAACAACTCCCTCGGTCGCTCAACTCGAGCCTCCCGCTCCTCATTTTCTTTTTTTGGGCTCGTTTGCCCTTGGCGGCCTCTTTATGAACCTCTTGTGTCTTCGGAACAAAAAAATCGGCAGACGATGGTGGCATTTGACTCAAGTTTTGCTTCATCTCGGGTAGCGCCAAACACGTTGTCGTCGTCTTGACCAAACGGCATTTTCGGTCGGTAACACCCACCCCCATTGATCCATATTTTTTTAAAAAAAGGTAAATGAGTAATACGGAATATATTTTTTTAGAAGTAGTGTAGAGAAAATTGAGAGTGTTGATAGTTTTTTGAAGTTAATGGTGAGGTTTATAAGGTAAAAAAAAATAAAAAAACAAAAAACGGTCCCAAACGGTCAGATCACGCTTCCCCATGCTTAACAGTTACTTTAGCAATCGTGAGCGGGCTCGTGGCCGCTCGCGTGTGACGTCCCACATCGGTTGGGGAGGAGAACTAAGCCTTCTTTATAAGTAGGTGGATACCTTCTCCATCATAACGCGTTTTGGGCGCTTAATGGTAGTTGAAGAGAGGAGAACTCCACAGTTAAGCGTGCTCAGGTGAAAGTAGTATCAGGATGTGTGACCTTCTGGGAAGTCTTCACCTGGGCAACCAAAAGCAAATCCGTGAGGCGATGGTGGTACTTCCCGGCCAAAGCGAACAATATTATGGTACGGCGGTAGCTGGGCTGTTACATCACGAGACTGGTCCCATATGACCGTTATGATGTTCGTGGTCGACGTGGCTAGTGCCACCCACTCGCGGCTCCACTCGCAGCTCCATAACGTGTAATCTAATATGTAAAATTATTCCACAATGAATACAAGACGCTAGAAGATCTAATACTTGTCCAACCCACTTTAACTAGAGACCCTTTCAGCCATGAATCCATGGCCCCCCCATAATAAAACATCTTTATGCCCTTGATGTCTTTTCCTTTCTTTCTTTTAACAAAAATAATAATAAACAAATAAGTAACATATTTATAACTTCCCATATTTTAAAATATATGATTGTAATAGTGTAAATTTTAACCTAATGTTTATTTTATAATCAAACCTGATACCATTTTTTTTAATTATGTCACCAAAATATCTATTTCTTGTAGTTTTACTATGATAATTAGTTCAATATGCATACCAATCAATATTGTTCATACCCTTTAGAAATAAGAAGCTATATATCTTTTTCGGTTTATCCAAATTAAAATTTTTAAGAGATCACTAATCATGGGATTGTTCCCAGTCATTCACGTTTACGGAGTTCTAACCTCATTTACATCTAACACATCAAAAACATATTGGTGATATTTGAGACGTGACATGTCTTATGAACTCAATATCTATTGTCTCATGATTGATATAAGATTTGTCTATAATGTTACAATACCAATGTGTTTGATGATTGAGGGTGGCGCCGGTTGGACCGTCGGCCGGGGTATGTAATTTTCAGGGGCCAAAATTTTTTATATCTATATTTTTTATATATACATTTAAAAATATAAAACTCATAAAATATGAATTGCTCTTTACCATCTTATAATTATTGGGTCTGAAATTATTTTTTATCCATAATCCATTTAATTAAGTTTAAATTATTGGGCCCAAACTAAAACTAAACTTAAAAAATTAAATAAAAACCCGATGCAAAATAAAAGAAATGGCGGTTGATTGAAATGTGACATTCGTCAATTTCGGGTCTTGTTTGTATTCGTTTTTGTATTTGTTTATTATGTAAACCGACCCGATTTGTAAACCGAAGCTTATGTTATAATCAAAATGATGGATTTATGTTACAATATTGATTCACATTTGTTGGGTCTTAAAAACATCATATTTTTATTTTTATTTATTTATTTATTTATTGTTGTTTTGTGTTTTTGTCTTGATCCATTTTGCATGAAAACTCTTGTGTCTCACACCCATATTTGACCACCAACATTACCCTATATATACACCACCTTTCCTCTTCATTTTCCCTTGCTACAACTCAAAAAAAAAAAAAAAAAAAAAAAAAAAAAAAACCTCTCTCAAATATCAAAGATTCAAGGTTATCTTTTTAAGTGTTCTTGAAGGTTTTTAGTCTTTCGTCTTAATTAGTTTATGTAGCCTTATTAATACTTGTTTATGGTTGTGCAACATATATATAATATACACCCCTTGTTTACCTTTGGTAGTTACTTCTCCGATTCCGGTCGGTGAGGTTTTGGACCTCATAAGGCAAGGCTTCATGGAGGACTTCGAGTCCTTGATATATATACATCTATATAACTTGTTCATACATATTAATCTTGCTTATTTTAGTTTGTTGGTCATGTTTACAAGTTCCATGGTTATGGGTTTTTAAGAGTCTATGCTTCGGTTTAACCGTAAATAGCTCTAAACCGTAAACCGAACTTTGTTACTAGTTTTGTTAAATAATTGTTTAAACATACTTATTGTTAGATCTAAGTTTCTAAAATCATTTTTACAAATTCTATGGTTATGGGTTTGTAGAATCTTACCTCGGTCTTAACCCGAAACACGATTCGAACCGAAAACCGAACTTTTGTTTAAAGACTTTATTGTTAACTTTTGGTTGTAAAACTTAAAGTATTTTTTATCTGTACATTATTATACAATGTGGAAACCATCTGTAAACTTGTTGTGAGATGGAAACCGAACCAAACCGATTCTTACTCGCTTAAGACACACAAGTGTGTTTTTTTTAGCCATCAAGACTTGTATATTTATTTAAAAATAGTTACAAATTGATTTTTAAATATTTTCTTAAGTACTTTGAAATGTTGGATCCAACTTGATCTAATAACAAAGTTTGGACCGACAAAACCGAATACTCGCTTAACGTGCGTTGTTAGATCTAAAACAACGGAACTACATACTTGGTTAAGTCTTATTAAATTTTATTGAGTTATCTCATAACAATTAATATTTTGGAAAGTTGACTTTGGGTTTGACCAATTATCAAGACCCGAACCGACAACCCGAACACTCGATAAAAAAAACCGTTTTAGTATATTTATTCCAAAGGGATTTGCATTCTTGCATTTTATCCACCTTATTACTTAACATAGGTTGAGTAAATATTAAGGTTAGATACTTAACCCAGTTTCGAGCAAGCTTACATTTTTAAAGGGTTATTATTATAAATTCTTAAATAGTTACATTTTAAAACCTTGAACTTTAATTATTTACATTTCTCAACATTTATTTTGTTTAAAGACCTTCAAGACAACCTTTCTAAATTCAAGACTTCTTTTCTTCTTAGGCATTGTGCGTTAAACTCGTCGTTCTGACAAATCTCCAAATTATCATCTTTCAAGTTTACTACTTGAAGGTGAGTACTTCATACCCTATTTTCCATCTATTATTTTGGGGGTGACATTTCATACCTATTCAACAAAATGCTTTATATTTGAATCTTAAACCACAAACGTAGTTGTATATTGTACCTAAATAATTGCTCGATTTGGTGTTCTATGCTTATATGCCTATGTGTTTATCGCTTTTGGTTTATGGAACTATAAAATTCTAGACTATTTAGCATCCCCTTATAGCAAGGTGTCGTTAACGTAATGCAATTAACGATAACTATAAAATCCTAGACTATTTGGCATCCCCTTATAGCTAGGTGTCGCTAATGTGTTTAGCGATATCTATTTATCCAAATTACCACTTTTATTTATCGCTTCGTATGCAAGTTTTGTGGCTATCTTTATTATATACTAATATGATTAAACTTATGAATTGCTTACCAACCTTTGTGTTGACAAACTTTATTTTATGAAATGTTACAGGTTTGCATCTTGGTTGATTTATGATTGTGAAGAAAACGACATCAAAGACTTTAGGATATTAGTAAAAATGAACAATATCAAATTTGCCATAATTTTGTGATATCTTGTTTATGGTTATTTTATGGATAATTGTTATGTGACATTTTCGATGTTGTGAAATGAAATGAGTTTGTTAAATACTGTCACTTTAATTAGTGTCATGTGCTTATGGACAATCGTCACACCTCGGCATGTTCCGCCGCCTTTGGTCGGGGTGTGACAGAAATTTCTCTTTAGTTCCTTCCTTCTTTGCGAATGCTGAACAACGACCGACCCAAGCCGACCATCACCGTTGGTTCGTTGTTAACCACCAGGCTCCTCCACGGTTGACCAAGCTAGCCACCAAGGACCAAGCTATTTTTTCCAATGTTAGGATTTAGGAGAGTTTCACAAATAATCGGTTAATCGTTAATTATTACGGTATTTAATTTTAATAATATATTTTTCTATGTTTATTGTTATAACATTAAGCCTCATTTAAAAAAAATTAGCTTATATATTTTGTTACTCGTTAAGGCTATGGGCCTTTTTTTTCTGGCTCGGCCGAGATATTTAAATCCTCGGAGACGGCCCTGAATATACACAAAATATGAGGTCCACTTAATGTTGCACGTTTCCAAATATTAAGCGACTGCCGTAGCAACTTGGAGGTCTACTTAGCACTAATAAACACATGTACCAAATACGATCTCATTAGTAGCATAACTATTGGTAGGCTTTGCAGAGGAGTGTAATGATGATGATGATGATGATCCTTACATCTGCCACCGAGGATATAAAGGCTACTCCCGCACCCCCTCCCCCCTTTTCGTAAAACCTTCATTTTATTTCCGCGTACAATACTGTAATATAAAGTGCTAATAATGATATACTGGTAACAAAGAACCATACAAAATACTAATAATGATAGTGTAAAGTGTAAACTACCATCAACATACACATGTCATGATACATAATCCTCGTGTATTAATCAACAACAATACAACACTAAATAGAAACATATTGTTGTTTACTTATATACTTGTTAAATGAAAACACCATACGATGAAACACTCCGTAGCCCCGTATATTTTAAAAACCACTGCCCTATATACTACATGAAATATAAATACTTATATACAATGTGACGTTTAATTTGGTATTCTTAAATTTATTTATTTCTTCTTATGTTATTATTTAGCAGGTTCCGTGTATCTGTGGTGAGAAATGAGGATAAGACGACAAACAAAAGATCATGATTTTTGAAAGGAAAACTCTCATATAATAGTAACCAACTTTCAAAAGTGTTCAAATTAGATCACCTGTGCATATTTTCTCCAAATCGGGTCACTAAATCTTCAAATCAAGTCTCACCGATTTTTGTGTACGTCAAGAAAGAAATGGATGATAAGATGTGGGTGTCGGAATTTGCAATATATGTAGTTAAATTTAAAAATTTTAAAAAAACGTTAATTATATTAAAATTTTAAAAAAAAAATTCACGTCGCCACTTAACGTCAACTTAAAAAAAAAGATAAAAAGATTTCCTATGTGAAACAGAAAAGAAATTGGCTAAACAAACATGTTAAAACTTTTAATTTAATCAAACACGAAAGTCGAGTGACCTAATTGAAACACTTTTTAAAGTTAAGTGACCTAATTAAAACACTTTTGAAAGTTGGTTACTATTCTATGAAGTTGTCCCTTTTTAAAAGGATGATATATGTGTTCCATTACTTATGATTATGGAAAAAGATACGATGCTTATGGGCTTTAGTCCTTTTCACCTTTATATGCATGTGGATATGGATGAATCAAACTTTATTTTACTAATTTTAAGTACCCCTCCACCCATAAAACTCAGGCATGCACATAGTGCGTAAAAGTCTAAAAGATAATCAAAGTAGTGGGATCGAGAGAGAACTGTGGAGTACATAACTATCTTATGTATCACATTTAAAACACCATGTACAAGTTTATTATACGGTTTTTGTAGTTTTCAATATTTTATTGATTATGAAGTGAATATGTTTCGCTGTCTCTCTTATTTATCACATTCAAAACACTATGCACCGTATGAGTTATTAGGAAAAATCTTATAATTTACTCTATTCGTTAGTAGAAAACGAGTTAGCTCACTACTTTTCACCTTAATATTTATTTTTACCGATTTATCTGTCAAATTAGCATAAAACAAATGGTCTTTTAAGCGAATAGAACTTATGATGAGAAAGAACAATCAGAAAATCAAACTTTTATCAAACCGTTTTTTAGTAGTGCCCAACTGCCCAACGTTTGCTAAATAGTATGGGCCTAAGTCCAACGTATGTTAAATAGTATGGGCCTAAGTCCATATATGCCAAGGAAAATTGTGAAGGTCATCAAATTTCGGAACATAATTACATATTATACTATATATATTAATGAAGAAACATTGCTACAGTATTTTCTTTAAAATATAGTGTAATATTGCATATTAGTCTTTGAATTTTAGATTGTTTTAATTTAGTCCCTCTAAGTTTTAAATTATTTCGGTTTTGATCTATGACATTTTTTTTTGCTAAATTTTGTTTACGTTTTACTTTAGCATCCCAAAGTTTTCATGATTTTAGTATTTAACTTAACATGCGTTTTCATTCCCATATAGTTTTTTGTTATTAGTTATACATTTAAGTTATTGATTCTTTGGTAATCTTTAGCATACGATATTTTAAAAACTTTAGTATGCCGTTACGACATGCTCATATTTTTATATGTCATGTCGTTAAAACGAAGTTGTATTCGCAACAAGTTATGTAAGTTCCGTTGAAAACGGAGTTGTTTTCGCAATAGAATATTGTTTTTGTATTATAACCACATACCGAGTGTCGGTACCACATCAATGCCAAAATGAGTCGAACCAATATCAACCAAATCCTTTTGATAGTTAGATAAACTTTTATTTTGTTGTGCCGAAGTGATATTTGTTACGATGTGTTTGTATATTCGCGTTTTAATATGCGGGTCTGTTGTCGAGTTCCCGCACAAAGCGCGTCGGGAACACTCTAGTTTACATTACATGAAACAATCATAGTGCAAATGGCAATTTCAAACCTTAAGTGTTAATAGAAGGGAAGTACCCGGTGCACTAGGCTTTCGCATTTGTGCAGGGTTTGAGGAGGGGCCGAATCACTTTGCAATGTGAATCATGGTTTTCGTTCATGTGGTTTGTCCGAATCTGCGATTTTAGTCTAATAGTTTTAAATATGCGATTTTCGTCCTTGTGGTTTCATTTCACTTGCAATTATGTAACATCCGGCCTCTCGCATCATCAATATTGTCCGCTTTGCCCATGAAAAGCTCACAGATTTGTTTTTGGTTGCTCAGGTGGAGACTTCCCAGGAGGTCACTCATTCTGCTACTATCCCACCTGAACACGCTTAACTGTGGAGCTCTCATCTCATTCACTACTGCTAAAGCCTAAAGCGCGTTGGTGATTTAAGAGACGGAACGTTTACTTATGAACCAAGGATCACTCATGTCTACGACCTATGTGAGATTTGCCTAAGGTGCTACAAATTAAACCCGACCCCACTAACCTTGTTAAATCTGGACGTTAAATCCATCAGCATGCCCCTCATATAATGGACTTTTTTTCCAAATAAACTCCAAACCTAATTCGCTAGCCACTTGCGTGGGGTGTATTTTGAGAAAAAGAAAAAAAAGGATAAAATTTCCCATCCTTTAACTTCCATTTGAGCTCCAAAGTTAAACCAAATCTTCACAATATATGAACCCAATTTCGTCTTAAATTCGTAAAATAATGTATCGTTGATGTTAAAGAATAAAATTACATATCTGGGATCAGTTGATTTTAAGTTCATATTTGTAACCTAACGGTGTAATTAATCCTTAACCCAAGCCACCAACGAGATTACAAGCCATCTATCTCTCTCTGCTCCACACCATCGCCGGCCGACCACCAGCCACAGCCGCCGCCACAGCTCCGTTGCTGCTGCTGCCGTTACTGTTCACCGGCCATCGCCAAGGAGCGGTTATCTATTAACCGAGGTAAAGATTAAATATATTGTCGGTTCATTTTTATATTTAATTGTTTGCTCGTATGGTTTTGTAACCGGATTGTGTTGGGTTTTGTTTTGGTGCTAATTACTCGTTTATATTCCGCTACGCATTTATTAATTAATTGGATTAATTATTATTTGTCATATTTATTAAACCGGTTTTTAATAAATAAAATTTTGACCGATCACCACTAAAACCCAACAAACATAACTGAAAAAAGATGAATGAACATAAATGAATATATATGAACAACATAAATAAACACACTTAAATGAACGCAAACGAACAAATATAAAACCATTAAGCAGATAATTCATCCAAATAATGCTTAATTATTTTCTATTAATATGTAAACGAACATATATAAATAAACAAATGTGCTCGAACATAAATGAACGAACGAAACCTGTTCGTTCGTTTAATTAAAGGAACACAAATTTTTTATTCATGTTCTTCATTTATCATATAAAGAAACTTCCCGCTGAACGGTTCACAAACAGTTCACTGAACGTTCTGTTCGCTTACAAGTGGTTGTTAAGTCCTTGTTATGGTCCTGGGTAGAGGTGCACAAAAAACTCGAACCCAGAACCGGGTTTTCTATACTCGGGTTTTTACTACCTGAGCCCGAGTATAGATATAGATTATTATGATCAATTATATTGAAACTGAGTGACTAACAGATTTTTTGTATGATACTTGAACCAGTGATTAATGTGCTGATTGTTATGATTAGGTGTTCAAATGATTAACTAATCGGTTTAGATATAGATTATTATGAGAATCGCCAATCGTCGAAATCTCAGAAAACTGGTAAATCAATTCACGCCCACTTGGCGATACGTTTCAAAGCACAACTACACGAATGTATACATGAAATGGAAAAGTGATTCATTCTTTGATTCAGTTGATTCTATCCACAAATCCACCCAACTCAAACCCATAATCGCTCTCAAAAACAGAATAACCGCCTCGTTAGAAGGCTGCATCCCGGTTTCTGATGTTTCAAAGAAGGGGCTACAACTGGGTGTTCCCATTAAGGTTGCCAGGTTTCTTAGACAATACCCCTCCGTTTTTGAGGAATTCACTGGACCCAAATACAATTTACCGTGGTTTAGGTTAACCCGGGAGGCGGCCGTTCTTCATAATGAAGAACAAGCCGTTTATCGGGAGTGTAGGGATGAGTTGGAAGAAAGGTTAAAGAAGTTGATACTTATGAGTGTTGAATAGAGGCTGCCATTGAAGATAATTAAAGGGGTGTTGTGGTATTTAGGGTTACCTGATGATTATTTAGGCGGAAACGTCGGTGGGTGTTTTAAGGTAGTTGAAGTGGGCGACGGATTGAAGGGGTTATCGGTTGTTGAAACAGAAAAAGAAAACATGTTGTCTATGGTTCAAAAGAATGCGTTGAGAAGTGGACGAACAGAAGACGTTTCGATTTTGTTGTTTCCGTCTAAGGGTTTAAGGTTGAAAACAAAGATTTTGGATTGGCTTGACGGGTTTCAGAAACTTCCATATATTTCACCGTACGAGGAATGTTTGGATTTGTGTCCGGGTAGTGATTTGGCTGAGAAACGGGCGTGGGTTTGCTCCACGAACTACTTAGTTTATTTGTTGAACATTTGGTTGAGAGGAAGAGGGTTTTGTGTTTGAGGAAGTATTTGGGGCTGCCACAAAAGGTTCATAAGGTGTTTGAGCGACATCCATTTGTGTTTTATTTATCTTTGAGGAATAATACATGCACGGCGATATTAAAAGAAGCGTATTGTGATGGTATGGCTATCGAGGCGCATCCTCTTGCAGAAGTAAGGAAGAAGTACATTAATTTGGTGAGGAATCTAAAGCTATATTGAAAAACCGAAGGCTGCAAAATCATGAGTTTCACTCGGATGAAGGGAACTTGAATGAATCGAAGGTTACATTGAAATTTTAGTACTTTCTGCAATCAACTTTATATAGCATCTCTTAGTTTTGCTGTTTGTAAAGGTTAAAAATGCATAGGCATTTGGTATGTAAATGTGACCTTTTGTTTGGTTATGGTGATAACTTATAAAATTTATAATAATCAAACTGTCGGTTTGTGCTAATAACATGCCTTATCTAATGTCTAAAAAAAAATAAAAAAAATTCTCATGTCTAACAAGTCATTAAGCATAAAACTATAAGTTTTTGGTCATCAGTGCTAGTTAATGTTAAATTGTAACTTAAATGTTGATTTGGAAAATGATTTATTTTACTTGTAAATTGTAACCATTTGCAATCTTTGGACATTAGCTCTGCATTGTGTTTAAATGTTGATTTGGAAAATGATTTTATTTTACTTATAATTTTATGGGTGTTGGTTGTTACCCATCCTGACACTGTCGGTTAACCCTCTAATAAAAAAGTTTATGTTATCAGATAGTAGTAATTAACTTTACTATTATGCTAACGTACACCCTTAATAAAAAAAAAGAATAAATAATTATAACTTATGATTTATGTACTAAACATTGCGCGTAACATATTGATGCTATAATGATACGAATCGAATTAGATGTACCACTTATTACAAATATATGCAGTTGATCTATATGCAAGAGAAAAGATTGGTTGCAATAATACAAATTAATGTTTTTAGGAATAATTACATAATAATTGATCTAACATGCTTTGCTTTTGGACCAAAAGTTAGTCACAACACCAACCAAAATAGAGCGTCTCTCCTAACAATCATGAAGACCACATGATGCTAGAGAAAAGAAAAAAAATACATGAACTATTAGGGTGGAGGGGACGCCTTTAGGAAACTAATTGGGTTCATTTGGGAACACCGTAGTTCGATCTCAGTTTTATGTTCACGAATAAAAAGTTTTACCCGATGGCATTAGTAGTTTTGTGTCTAGAAGTTAATTCAAATACTTTTGATTTAGGTTCAACAAATAGTTTTGAGACCCCCCCCCCCCTCCCCTTCCACCTTAAATGATATATTGACAGCATAAAGGATTTTATGATTGATTAATTATTTCGTTTATGAATCAATGACCATCACAATAAATCTACAATTCTATATCAAAATTTAAGATGATACCTTTCCAACTTATTTCATTGTTAATATTGTTTCATTTTCATAATTTATAAGTGTAATAAACAAGAAATAAGCTAGTACATCATATATAATCTTATAAACCAAAATCAGCTTAGTAAAATATAAAAGCTAATGTCTATCGTGTAACCATTAATTAAGACTCTACTATGATACTTAGTATCACATTATCACATAACATAAATACAAGTACTGATGTGTAACACCCATTAATTCCGAATTCAAGGGTTAAAGGGTGTAGAGTATGTATAATTCTCGGGATTTATCCGACGTTTCTCGGAAGCCTTTATGTCACCCAGGTACGTTAAAGAACCTAACCATTCCTTCCATTTTGCCTTACACTTGAATCTAGAAGGACTAGAGTGTAATATCTTATATTATAACAAAAATAAAATAAAATAAAACCCTAAACCTAAAACCCTGCAGCGATCGGCCAAGAGGCAGCCCCCCCCCCATTGCTTTGACTTTTTTATCGATTTCAAGTTCCTAGAGGTAGTTCAAGGTATGTACTACAATCCCCTACACTCTTTTTGCTCACCCCTAATCGTTTTGATGCTCAATTTTGCCGAAACTTTTCGTTGGGCAGATTTCGGCTAGAGTGCAATTGACCCACTTCCGTGGATAAAAATTAGAGTTTCCGGTGTAGAAAGATCCCCAGGTATGGCATTTACATCATATTAAAATTTCATGGTCATTGGAGGTGTTTAGGTCGGTCAATCGATTTTAGTTCGAAAACTAGGGTTTATCGGGTGTAGAATTGCAAATTGTTGAGTTTGATGCGTTAGTTGATCGGGTGACCGACCGATTCAGTTTGTGCAGCCCTAGGAAGTTTTAAGGGCTGTGGAAAAATTATTTTTTTGATGCTCGGGGCTGTCGTGGTTAGTGCTTCGTCAATCGAGTCGGCGATGTGCGATTTTTTGTTTAAATGTTAAAGTAAGTGTTGTAAAAAGGAACCGTCAACCCTATTAACTCGGGTGACATAATTATGATGAATTAAAAGAGTTAAGATGGAATTTGGTCCATTCGGGGCTGATTCGTTTAACAAATGGTTTTAAGGCTTATTACACGCGCATTCGACCCGATTTGACTATCCTTGGGCCACGTGTTGGGCCTTGGGCCAGGTGTTGGGCCTTGGGCCATGTGTTGGGCCTTGGGCCAGGTGTTGGGCCTTGGGCCAGTTGTTGGGCCTTGGGCCAAGGTATTGGGCCTTGGGCCAAGTGTTGGGCCTTGGGCCAAGTTGTTGGGCCTTGGGCCAAAGTGTTGGGCTTGTACGGCCCATTAGGCTAGAGTGTTCCTACAGCCTAGTTTAGTAACGCGTTATGTATAATTTACAAGCCCTTGCCGGTGATTGTGCCCTTAGGAACTTCCTAGCTCGTTGCAAGTATTCGATCGATCTCAGGTGAGTTCATGATGCCCCTTTTACTCATTTTACTTTTGGGCTAGCATGCGCACCTAAATGTTTTCTTACTTGATGAAATGTTTTTAAAATGATTTTATATAGGCTTGCTAGTATATGGTAAGCCTTAAATATATATATATATATACATTATTTCTTGGCCTCTATTTGGCGATGTTGTAGTCGTTTCGACTACTGATGTTGTGTATGCCTACTTCGTGTTTGCATGCACTGATGTTACGTGTTTGGGTTGTACGTTTGCTCGACCCTGATGTTATATGTGGATGTTATATATATATATATACTGTTATGTATATAGGGATGTTATTGAATGGATGTTTACATACACATTTGTATACGTATGGATGAGGATGTTTAAGTTCGGTAATGATGATTAGATGGATGTACCCTTTTACTTTTAGAAAACCTTTGGTATGACTATCATGATTTTTACTACTGATATCTTTTACTTAAAACTTGAACTTGCTCAGCTCAAGCTGACTTTGTGTGCATGTTAGTGTAAGTTTCAGGATTTGGAAGAGGATGCCTTATCGCTTGGTCGTGCACGGAGCTACTTGGATGGTGAAGGGCATACTGGAAGGAAGAATTGTTATGAATATTTTATTTCAAGGAAACTTATAAAAGTTATACTTACTTTGGATTTTGGGCAAAAATTCCCGGGTTTTGGGAACTTATTTCATTTTTCATGTTTTCCCCAAAATTGATACTCTGATACGTTTGTTTTAATGGAAGAAACGGTTTTTTAAGTTTATTTAATTTTACGAATGTTTTGAATGATTACCAACTGTGGGGTTCCTGGGGTTCGGGGCCTTACAAGTTGGTATCAGAGCCTTGGTTCGAGGGATCCGAGCATCCCCAAATGCTTGGACTCGAACTGTAAGAAAAGAGACCAGTATGCCCACCGCGAGTAGCTGCATGCCAAGAGGTAACTTTAAATTATTTAGTCATTCCTTTACATTTAAGATTTCCCTTATGTGATTAACTGTTAAGTGTTAGATAGAGTGCTAATATGGTTAGGGGCCGGGGTGATTAGGACGGGCGGGTAAAGTAAACGACTAATCACACTTGATCAACGTCATTAGCAGTTTACCCTTACCTTACATGTTCTAAATGCCACTTGTACTTAATAATATTAAAACTCTGTCTTTGTAGGGATAAGTCATGGTTAATACTCGAACAACCAGGAGAGGTGGTTCTAGTGGTCGTGGTCGTAGGCCACGTGCCGAAGCCGAGAATGAGATTCCTACTCCCCAGCAGGAAACTCCGATTCATGAGGAGGGGGGGTAACCCCGCCTTAGATCCTGCTTTTCGCGCGGCTATCGCGGATGAGGGTTACCAGGTGCTCCATAGCGCCATTTCAGCGATCGTTGCTGAGTCTGTCAGGGTCATGGAAGAATCACTAGCTGGTAAGGGTTCGGATAGGGGAAGGAAGAGTAAGGAGGTACAGGTCGAAGAGGAAGAGGAAGTGTATGTGCCGAGTGGGGATGATGATGAGGTGCGGACCGTTAGTGTATCGACCCGGGGTTGCTCGTATGGTGACTTTAAGAAGTGCGACCCCCTTCTTTCGATGGCACTAAAGATGCATTGGCAGCACATCAGTGGGTGAGGGAGATGGAGTCTGTTCTAAGGGTTAGTAAATGCAAGGGGGATGACATGGTGACTTATGCTACTTCCTCGTTCCGTTCCGAGGCACTATGTTGGTAGGATAACTTGGCACAAGCTATGGGTAATCGTGAGGTTAGGTGGATGACGTGGGATGTGTTGAAAAAATTGATTCTTGATCAGTTTTGTCCTTCGCATGAATTAGATAAAATAGAACAGGATTTCTTGACCTTGGAGGCTGGTTCTATGTCGCATCGGGAGTATACCACCAAGTTTAACAAGATGGCTCGCTTATGTCCCGACTTGGTTACTCCCGAAGCCAAGAGGATTAAGAAATACGTGAAGGGACTTCCAGTGGATATTCACAGGGGTGTGTTGACTACCGACATGAACTCTTTTCACTCAGTGGTCACTCTAGCATGTACGCTTTATGATCAGAGGGAGAAATTACCGCCTACCAAGAATAGGAGGGCATGGAACTCAAATTCGTATGGTAAGCGGCCAGGGGGGGGACAATTTTAACTCGTCCGGGAAAAGGGTAAAGACTGAGACTTCTGAGTTTAAAAGGGATGCAACGTCTGGTAATTGCAAGAAGTGCGGGAAGCTGCATAAGGGGGAGTGTAGGATGGGGTCTGGCACTTGTTTTCGTTGTGATAAGGTGGGACACCCCCATTTCGAGTGCCCGACATTGACCTGTTTCTGCTGTAAGGGTTCGAGTCACTTGGCATTAAACTGTCCTTCCATTAAGGCGGAGTGGGGGGGGGGGGGTCGCGGGCAGGGGACTTCCTCGAGGGGGAAAATAGATGAGAAGCCGAAGGCCAGGGCGAGGGCCTTCAACATCTCCAAGAAGGAAGCGAAAGAGGATGCGGATTCCACCGTTATAATTTCTTATTCCTTTGAATTCGTATGTGTTGACCGTGTAGCTAAGCAGTAGTATAATATTGTCCTAGGTACCTTTCTACTTGATGAATTACAGGCGTCAGTTTTATTTGATTCGGGCGCTAGTAGGAGTTTTGTGGCTACCACTTTCTGTTTCTTATTGAATAAATCACCCGAGCGCGTAGTCGATGGGTTTGAGGTTGAGGTTGCCGTAGGAAAATCCGTGTCCGTGTCTAGGGCTATTCAGGGTTGTTCCATTGAGTTGTCTGGTTATAGATTTCCGGTGCGACTGTACTTGATGCCGCTTGGTTGTTTCGATGTGGTGCTCGGGATGGATTGGCTCGCGAATGTTGATGCTCAGATCATTTGTGGTCAGAAACTCGTTCGTCTAAGGGCCCCGGATGGGACTCGGATTACGGTCTTCGGTGATCGGAATGTTGCGACGCCACATATTATATCCATGATTAAGGCAGGGAAGTTGATGCAGCGGGGGTGCGGGGCGTATCTGGCGTATGCTATGAATGTGAATACCGAGGTGGCTACCTTCGGTGATGTTCCTATTGTTTGGGATTTCCCGGATGTATTTCTAGATGATTTGTCAGATGTGTCGCCGGATCGCGAGGTCGAGTTCCAGATAGACCTTGTACCGGGCGCCAAACCCGTTGCCCGGGCTCCCTACCCTCTAGCGCCGAATGAAATGAAGGAACTTATGGCTCAGTTGGAAGACTTGCTCGATAAGGGCTTTATTCGACCGAGCATCTCGCCTTGGGGTGCAACGGTTTTGTTCGTTAAGAAGAAAGACGGTAGCATGCGGATGTGCATTGACTATCGTGAATTAAACAAGCTCACTGTAAAAAATCGGTACCCTCTCCCAAGGATCGGCGATTTATTTGATCAACTCCAAGGAGCTAGTTGGTTCTAGAAGATCGACCTTAGGTCCGGGTATCATCAGCTGAAGATTCGGGAGGAAGATATTCCTAAGACTGCCTTCCGCACTCGTTATGGACATTACGAATTTCTGGTGATGTCTTTCGGTTTGACCAACGCACCGGCTGCGTTCTTGGATCTTATGAACCGGGTGTGTAGACCGATGCTCGCGATCGCTCGGTTATTGTGTTCATCGATGACATTCTTGTGTACTCTAAAGTGAATCCGATCACGCTGGTCATCTCAGGGAAGTGTTGGAGGCTCTGCGAAAGAACAAATTGTATGCGAAATTTTCTAAGTGTTCCTTCTGGTTACGTGAGGTTCAATTTTTGGGCCATGTCATTAACCCGAGTGGTATTCTGGTTAACCCTGCAAAGGTGGAAGCCGTGAATGAATGGGAGTCTCCTAAGTCTCCAACCGAAATCCGTAGTTTTTTGGGTTTGGCGGGGTATTACCGCCGCTTTATTCCCGATTTTTCGAAAATTGCTTCTTCACTAACCAAGCTGACTAAGAAAAGTGTTAAGTTCGTTTGGGGTACGGAACAGGAGGAGACTTTTCTCGAGTTGAAGACAGATTGACGCATGCCCCGATCTTAGCTTTACCTAATGGCACCGACGATTTGGTGGTGTATTCTGATGCCTCTTATCAGGGGCTTGGGTGTGTTTTGATGCAGCGAGGTCGAGTCATCGCTTATGCCTCACGACAGTTGAAGCCGCACGAGCGAATTCCTACCCACGATTTAAAACTGGAAGCGGTTGTGATTGCGCTTAAGTTGTGGAGGCACTATTTGTATGGTGTTCCTTGCGTTATTTATACCGATCATAAGAGCTTAAAGTATTTCTTCGAGCAAAAAGAACTGAATATGCGGCAAGCGTCGATGGTTGGAGTTGATTAAGGACTATGACCTGGAGATTATGTACTATCCGGGTAAGACTAACGTGGTGGCCGACGCGTTAAGCCGGAAGGAGAGACCAAAACCTATTCGTGTGAAATCCTACCAGCTTATTCTCAAACCCGACATTTTGAAACAAATAGCCAACGCACAGAATGAAGCGTTGCAGGTGGAATGGATTATGTCAGAGCGTATTTGGGGTCAGGAAAAGTTGTTGGAAGACGTAGGTGATGGGGGTGAAATATAAGGATGGTCGTTTATGGGTACCGAGGTATGGAGGATTCAGAGATAAAATTTTGGATGAGGCACACAAGTCGCGCTATTCTATTCACCCGGGCGCGACCAAGATGTACCAAGACTTGAAGAAAAATATTGGTGGCCTGATATGAAATTTGAGGTGGCTCAGTACGTGAGTAAGTGTTTGACGTGTCTACAGGTTAAGGCCGAGCATCAGAAGCCATTTGGGAAACTTTAGCCACTGGAAATACCTGAGTGGAAATGGGAACATCTTACCATGGATTTCGTGACTAAACTGCCTCGTACTCCTAGGGGCAATTATGACACCATTTGGGTAATCGTGGATAGACTGACCAAGAGCGCTCATTTCTTGCCGATTCGAGAGACTTTTAACTCTGAGCAGTTGGCCGATGTGTTTATTCGTGAGATCGTCTCTAGGCACGGGGTGCCGGTGTCTATTGTTTCGGATAGGGATACACGTTTCACCTCCAGGTTTTGGAAGAGGTTTCATGAGGAGATGGGCACCAAACTCCTCAACAGTACTGCCTATCACCCGCAGACGGTATGGTCAGTCCGAGAGGGACCATTCAGACTCTCGAGGATATGTTGCGGGCTTGTGTTATATACTTTGGTGGTAGTTGGGACCGTCACTTACCGTTGGTGGAGTTTTCGTATAATAACAGTTATCACGCAACGATTGGGATGCCACCGTTTGAGATGTTGTATGGTAGGAGGTGTAAAACTCCTGTCTGTTGGGGTTCCATTGGTCAAAAGCAGTTAGGTAGTTTAGAGGTGGTCGAGGCTACGACTGAGAAACTCGGCAAGATCAAAGCATTTATGAAGGCTGTGCAGGATCGTCAGAAGTCTTATACAGATAAAAGGAGAAGGCCCATCGTGTTTGAGGTTGGGGATCGGGGTTATGTTAAAAGTTTCTCCCTGGAAGGGCATTATTCGTTTTCGTAAGAGGGGGAAGCTCAGTCCGAGGTTTATTGGCCCGTTCCGTATTTTGGCCCGAGTTGGCGAGGTGGCTTATAGACTGGATTTACCCGAGGAGCTCGCGGGGGATTCATCCTTCATGTGTCTCATATGAGGGAAATTCTTAGCGGATGAGGAGGCCCACGTGCATCTTGACGATATTGAGCTCGATGGTAAGCTGAACTACGTCGAGCAACCGATTGCTATCCTTGACCGTCAGGAGAGACGACTGAGGAATAAGGTGGTTAGGCAGGTGAAGGTGCAGTGGAGACACCGTAGGGGTTCCGAGGCTACTTGGGAGTCCGAAGACGAGATGAGGAAGTATTATCCGCAGTTGTTCCTGTTGCATCGGGATTCGGGGACGAATCCCCATTGTAAGGGGGGGTGGACTTGTAACACCCGTTAATACCGAATTCAAGGGTTAAAGGGTGTAGAGTATGTATAATTATCGGATTTATCCGACGTTTCTCGGAAGCCTTTATGTCACCCAGGTACGTTAAAGAACCTAACCATTCCTTCCATTTTGCCTTACACTTGAATCTAGAAGGACTAAAGTGTAATATCTTATATTATAACAAAAAAATAAATAAAACCCTAAACCTAAAACCCTGCAGCGATCGGCCAAGAGGCAGCCCCCCCCCCCTTCATTGCTTTGAATTTTTGATCGATTCCAAGTTCCTAGAGGTAGTTCAAGGTATGTACTACAATCCCCTACACTCTTTTTGCTCACCCCTAATCGTTTTGATGCTCAATTTTGCCGAAACTTTTCGTTGGGCAGATTTCGGCTAGAGTGCAATTGACCCACTTCCCGTGGATAAAAATTAGAGTTTCCGGTGTAGAAAGATCCCCAGGTATGGCATTTACATCATATTAAAATTTCGTGGTCATTGGAGGGTGTTTAGGTCGGTCAATCGATTTTAGTTCGAAAACTAGGGTTTATCGGGTGTAGAATTGCAAATTGTTGAGTTTGATGCGTTAGTTGATCGGGTGACCGACCGATTCAGTTTGTGCAGCCCTAGGAAGGTTTAAGGGCTGTGGAAAAATTATTTTTTTGGTGCTCGGGGATGTCGTGGTTAGTGCTTCGTCAATCGAGTCGGCGATGTGCGATTTTTCGTTTAAATGTTAAAGTAAGTGTTGTAAAAAGGAACCGTCAACCCTATCAACTCGGGTGACATAATTATGATGAATTAAAAGAGTTAAGATGGAATTTGGTCCATTCGGGGCTGATTCGTTTAACAAATGGTTTTAAGGCTTATTACACGCGCATTCGACCCGATTTGACTATCCTTGGGCCAGGTATTGGGCCTTGGGCCAGGTGTTGGGCCTTGGGCCATGTGTTGGGCCTTGGGCCAGGTGTTGGGCCTTGGGGCAGTTGTTGGGCCTTGGACCAAGGTATTGGGCCTTGGGCTAAGTGTTGGGCCTTGGGCCAAAGTGTTGGGCTTGTACGGCCCATTAGGCTAGAGTGTTCCTACAGTCTAGTTTAGTAATGCGTTATGTATAATTTACAAGCCCTTGCCGGTGATTGTGCCCTTAGGAACTTCCTAGCTCGTTGCAAGTATTTGATCGATCTCAGGTGAGTTCATGATGCCCCTTTTACTCATTTTACTTTTGGGCTAGCATGCGCACCTAAATGTTTTCTTACTTGATGAAATGTTTTTAAAATGATTTTATATAGGCTTGCTAGTATATGGTAAGCCTTAAATATATATATATATATATATATATATATATATATATATACATTATTTCTTGGCCTCTATTTGGCGATGTTGTAGTCGTTTCGACTACTGATGTTGTGTATGCCTACTTCGTGTTTGCATGCACTGATGTTACGTGTTTGGTTTGTACGTTTGCTCGACCCTGATGTTATACGTGGATGTTATATATATAATGTTATGTATATAGGGATGTTATGAATGGATGTTTACATATACATTTGTATACGTATGGATGAGGATGTTTAAGTTCGGTAATGATGATTAGATGGATGTACCCTTTTACTTTTAGAAAACCTTTGGTATGACTATCATGATTTTTACTACTGATATCTTTTACTTAAAACTTGAACTTGCTCAGCTCAAGCTGACTTTGTGTGCATTTTAGTGTAAGTTTCAGGATTTGGAAGATGATGCCTTATCGCTTGGTCGTGCACGGAGCTACTTGGATGGTGAAGGACATACTGAAAGGAAGAATTGTTATGAATATTTTATTTCAAGGAAACTTATAAAAGTTATACTTACTTTGGATTTTGGGCAAAATTCCCGGGTTTTAGGAACTTATTTCATTTTTCATGTTTTCCGCAAAATTGATACTCTGATACGTTTGTTTTAATGGAAGAAACGGTTTTTAAGTTTATTTAATTTTACGAGTGTTTTGAATGATTACCAACTGTGGGGTTCCTGGGGTTCGGGGCCTTACATGATGACTATAAAACTGGACCTTTATCATTTTTTATTGATTAAACTGCGGTTTTTGTTCTTACGGTTTGTCCGAATTTGCAGGTTTTAGTCAAATAGTTTTTAAATATGTGATTTTCGTCCTTGTGGTTTCCTTTCACTCGCAATTAACCCTACCCCATTAATCTTGTTTAGTCTGGTCGTTAAATCCATCAGCGCCCCCTTTACGTGAGGGGCAGTTTTGTCCTTTTTCTTTCCAAATAAACCCCAACACTAATTCACAAGCCCCCTCGCGTGAGGGACCGAGGTGTATTTGGGAAAAAAAGGAAAAAATTGCCCCTTACGTGAAGGCAAGATGATAGGTTTAACGATCAGACTTAACGAGGCTAGTGAGGTCGGGTTTAATTGCAAGTGAAATGAAACCACGTAGACGAAAATCGCAGATTTAAAACTATTTGACCAAAACCGCATATTCAATAAAATCACAGGGACGAAAACCACATGTAAAAAAATCACGGGGACGAAAACCATATGTTACTCGCTTTTATTTGAATACTTATTAAAGTAACACTTTCTCAAAATATAAAAAATCCATAACAACATCATTGCAAATACAAGGCATCCTTTAACTTCCATTTGTGCTCCAAAGTTAATCAAATCTTCACCAAAACCATGAAAGATAAAGGCAAATCTGTGAAAGCAGAGCCCAATTTCCTCTCAAATTCCAACTATTTTCAACCATCATCAGATCTTCCATGCAGAAAACACCCTTCAAATTCAACATCAGTTGGAATATGCGCATACTGCTTAAACGAAAAGCTTATCGAGCTCGCTTGTTTCGATTGTGTGGAACCGAGGCTATCTTCGTGTAGTTTGGATATTGGAAGTGTTGCAAGAAAATCTTTTATCATTGAGAATGATAAGGTTAATAATAATAATAATAATAATAACAATAATAATAATGGCGATGAGCCGAAAACAGAGTTTTCGGAGATGAAATTGAAACAGAGTGAAACAAAGGAAGTGGTTTTGCTCAAAAGGAGTAATAGTTGTGTTGTTGATGTCAAGAAAAACAGTGGGTTTTTGGAGAATTGGGAGGTTTTTTAATAAGAATAGAGAGGAAAGAAGGGTTTAGTGAGATATACAATGGTGCTATCGCGTGCTCGAGTGCAAAGATTTCCGATTTCAATGAATTCGAGTCGAGAAAGAGTGGATTGATGGATTTGAAAAGTGGGATTTATGTAAAAGAGTCTGATTTTAGTGGAATTGATAATGGTAATGATAATGATGATGACGAGTTTATTGATTTGAAGATTGACTTACCTAATAAGTCAAAAACAGAGTACTCTGTTTTGAAGAGGTATGATCCGCTAGGTGGCGACGTTGGTCGTTGTCGGGTCGGATTATGGTGGATGAAGAAGGGATTAAGAAGGTTAAGAATAGTCATGTGAAGGGTTGGAAGTGGATTTTTAAAAATCATTATGGGAAGAATGATTTTGGTCACATCTTTGAATCTTGAATTTTGATTCTAAATGTTACAAGAAATACGAAAGAATGTTGGTTTTTGTTATTAGATTATGCCATTGAGGTTATGTATTTTGTTGGTTATGATGGTTTCATCATTTGATATGACCAAATTAGTAATGACTATGACGAGTTTCTTAATTTCTGTAAGAAAGTGTGTTTAGAATTATTCCACAATGGCATGTCACTTTTTACACATTACTATGTGTTTATTTTGTTAGTATAAGTTAAAGTTTGTTTTATATTACAACATTGTATATGGTCGTTATGGTTGATGTTTATATCTATGCACTATTATATGTTCCGGTTAGTTATAGTGAGAAACCCTGATTTGTGGATTTCTACACTAACACTATGGACCTCGTAATGCGTTTGTTCATGCCATTATTGTCACGTTTTTAGTTGGATTTCATGTTTGTGTTCATCCATATAAGTTACCGGAAGATCAACCTCGGGTGTCCTTGAAGAATGCCACATATAGCAATAACTCTTAATATCCATGATCAAAAGTAAGGGGCTTAGGGCTTTATGAATTATATTATTGCAACTGTGTCCATACATCTATAATTCTATAACATGTAGC